>NW_020528209.1:0-60000 GCF_003368295.1 Carassius auratus | reverse complement strand
ATATATATATATATATATATATATATATATATATATATATATATATATATATATATACACATATATATATATATATATATATATATATATATATATATATATATATGTATTACCCAAAAATTTTATTTCAGAGTTTCAATTTTTGTGAGTCCATTACTTTTGAATGAAAAATAATTGTCTAACTGATTAATTGACCGATTGAAAACAAACATGGAAGCCAAGAAAGTAAAACGTGCATCAAGAGATATTGTTTGCTAGTGTTTTACAGCCTAATTAAAAATAACTTGCACTTTGAGAGCAAAACACCCACACTAAATAGAGTTCCATGTGACAAGGCCACATGTTGTGTTTGCAAAGCTGCCCAAGTGTTACTTTTTCACAGTCTTGATTAAATGAGCACACGTGCTATACAAGCGCCCTCAAGATACTATTAATAAAGCATGGGGGTGTGCATCCATTTGCAGGCAAGGTTAATGCAAGCCTGTCTGCTGCGGCATCCCTAGTTGCGTGTTTACATCTTCTGCTTACTATCGGGACCGGCTGTCAGAAGCAGCCCCGCAAGGACTGTTGGAGGGGACCGTGGGACGTGTTCCTGTCAGTAAATGCACACACACACCTTCTTTCTGTCTGTCAGAAGACAGACTGCAGCACATAGACCCACCCACTTGACAACCATGTGTCCTACATACACAAGACTGTGCCATTTCCTTACTCTCCTCCCACAAGAACGCATAACAAAGCATCTCCAGCACACGATTTAGGCCTGTTGAGAAATGATGTCTCAACAGACTCAGTCCAGGTAGTTTTATGTAAGGCCTGCTTTTTTCTATTGCAGAATCATGTAATTTTCCTCCTTTTTATCTCCTTAGCTCTACATTTCCCTCTGGTCTGGAAAAAGCATGCTTTAGAGCATCTAAAAAAGCAGATACATGTAGGTGAGAAAATATGGCTCGTGGGGGACAGAACCCAGTCAACAGCAGGTGAAATACATGCTCCATGTGGTTATTCACTGGTGAGATATCAGTTTATTTAGCGTTCTTTGTATGCATTACTTTATAAATATCTCTCCCCAGGTCTTTCCTACAGGGGCATTTCATACAGAGCCTAACGACATATCCAAACACACTATTTCAAAGGCCTACATGTGAACTGCACAAAAATATGACTGCGAGATGAATCACCTGCTTCTGCTGCTCTCACAAGCAAACAAGAGAATGAAACACTTTACTCGAAATCTTGTCCATAATATGGTTTATAACGGCATTCTATCTGTATGCACTCTACTATTAATTCTATTAATTATAATTTTGAATATTATTATTACATTATTTACTATATGTTGCATTTACATAGAATTACTGGATAACGGCTTCAAGTAAAACATTACTGAAAACATACATACACATACACACATATATATATATATATATATATATATATATATATATATATATATATATATATATATATATATATATATATATATATATATATATATATATCTTTCTATCTGAAAGAAAACCCTTGCTACTGATGAATTTGTGTAAAACTATCATACATTTTAAGATTGGGAGGTGTGGTTGTAAAATAAATAAATATATATAAGAGTAAGCATTCATGACCATGTATGATTCCTGAACGACAAAAACATGGTAAGCAAACATGACAATCATGTGAATAACGAATGAAGCCAAACCAACAGGCACTGGCGCAGTGTTAATTTCGTTAACGAAGACGACGACAAAAAATATTCGTTAACGAACATTTTTTATGTGACTAAGATGAGACGAGACGTTGACGAGCTAAAAATAATATCTGATGACGAAATTATGACGAAATTTATGCCGCATTTCTGTTAACTAGACGTGACTGGACTATAATATTATTTGAGGACTATCGGACATTCAAAATGCATCCTAACACTTCTGTTAAGGGGATAGTTCACCCCAAAATGAAAATTGTCATAATTTATTCAAGATTTTCCAAATTCAATCCTTGATTCAAATTTCTAATAAGCTTAATAGTTATTTATTATTATTTATTATTATTAAATTATTATTTTAATTTGAAAACTACATATAAAATAGCTACCAAAATCAATTTTGGTGACTACAGTTTGGCTAAAATTATTGACTAAAAGTTGACAAAAATACAATGACTTTTTGTCGACTTAAACCAGACAAAAACTATGAATAGCTCAAGTGACTAAAATGTTACTAAGACTGAGATTTTGTTACACTTTGTGGTGGTGTAACGTGAGCAATGAGTGTCAATTTCCACTATGAGTTAGTCATTCATGCACTACCAGACAGTAACAAACCAGGCCAGAAAAGGCCACTTTTGGGTGTTTTTGCACCGCAGGAACTAGGTGCGTCTTTAGTACCGGACTGCCTTTTTCGAGAACCAATTTAGCTCCTACTCCAGAGCGGGGTCTAACCAGCACCACTGGTACTAACTGTCATGTAAGTAGACATTGATTGGCCAGATGCGTTTGAAAATGGCTTCACCCTCCATGAATTAAAACGCTGAGTAACATACTGTAAACATTGGTTCAACTTATTTCACAAGTATGATGAACAGCGATACATATACGGACGCTGAAGTGCAGGAACTTACAACAAATGTAGCATTGCCAGTTGTTGTTGAAGATTCTTAATCCTCCTTTCCATACTTTCAATCGCTTTACATACTGTATACATCGACATTTCATGTCCATTATTGTGAAATCCGCGAGACACAACAAAAATGCTCCGATCACAGCGTCCTCCATCCTCCATCCATTTTAACGTTATTCTTTTTTGTTAACGTTGTTGAACGCCATGCACAAATGAAATTGCTATCGACCAGCTTACGTCACGTCCTAGTACACACGGTCGGTGGGAAACCCTTATATAGGAAACCCTTTAAATGGTACTGGGCAATAGTTCGCACAAAATCGTACCAGTACTTTAGTACTGTACATTTAGTTCTGGAACAAAAGCGGTGCAAAAGGCCCTAATAAGAGGAATTCAGAACATTTAAAGAAGGAAATATAATTTAGCAATGCTAGCTTCAGATGATAGTTCATACCTCTTTAATTTAGAAGTGTTTATTGTTTGACAATTTCAGATCTACTTCAGGTGTAAACTAAACGAGCCAATGCACATTGGCATGTGATGATTGCATCCAGTTGCTGCTGATCACAGCGTGAGTATAAGTAGGCAGCCTGTGCATATTCAGGTTTTCTCTAAGCAAGATCCCAATTCGTCAGTCATCTGAGAGGGAACTATAAATATCTATCTAAGCATTGATCCGTACTGTACATAAACTCAACACACCAGCACATTAAGAAGTTTTGAAATTCACAAATCCTGCGAGTAGCAGAGATTTCTAATACTGCCTCAAAGGAGTTGACAAACAAACACACAAACCTGTTTCGAACTATCTAAAGTTTAAACCTGCAAGATTTACATTCATTATATACGTCGTCTCTTGTTGTGCATGCGTAAACATTGTACGTACACACATACACACACACAAACACAGGTCATTTAGACCCAGTGCTCTCAATTATCTTTTACCTGAAAGTGTACATTTGTGTACCACGGTCTGTGATAGGCTTTTTCTGATGAGCTCTTGAGAGATGAAAAAGCAGAAAAAGACAAGAAAGAGTCGTGTCTCTGAAAATAATGAATGCATTACCATTGAAAACACACTGGGCCAGAAATCAACAAACTTAATTCAACCAGATTTATATACAAACCAATTTGTGTACCAAACAAGGCTAATCAACAGAGCACGCGTACCATTCAATGTTTCACCCAAGGTAATTGTGATTTAGTACATTGTCTCTTGGGCAACAGACGACGATGTCGATGCATAAAAGTTACAGCGTCAAAACAGCGTCATCAGGCACATACATGTTTTATTAAGTTATTTACTGCTTTATTGGGTTAATTAATTAGGTTGCAACAGCAGTGGTCTAATGATTTTATTATGCAGCATATTGTGGGAGAACAGATGAGGAAAGGGAAGGATGATGAGGAGAAGTGATGAAGGTTATACACTTGGCAAATGTCCGTTGTGCCACTATGTTGCAATTAGAGTCTTTTAATGAATTGGCGGGGGATGCATTAGCATTTATAGTGAGGTGCAGGCTATCATCAAAGCAAACAACTAAAGAGAGAGCATGGCATGACTTAAGTTGTTTATATCACCAGATTTTTCATATTTTGTCAGGGGCAAATGTTGGATTTTGGTTTTAGGAAGGTTTAGCTCCTCATAGTGTGCCATGTTTTATGTTCATTAAAGGGATTAAAAGTCTGTCAACAATTACTCATACTCATGTCAGTTCAAAATTGTATTATTTTTTTTCATCTACAGACCACATAGGAAATATTTGTTTCAATTGCTTTTGTCCATAAAGTTATAATATTAATAAAGTAACCACCCACCTACCTACTACTAACAATAAATTATGCATAATTACATGCAACCCTAAACTAAACCCTTATCCATATAGTAAGTGCATGTAGTTAATTAATATTAAAGTACTTAAATGTATAATTACTCTGTAACAAGGACCCTGTGAAATATAGTGTAACCAAAAATAGGTAAATGAAAACACTTTCAAAAGTTAACTCGTGTTCAACAGAAGAAAGTCAGTCATAATGGTTTGGAACAACATAATGCAAAAATGCTTACATAATTTCCCATTTTGAGTGATATATACATTCTAAGAATGCAACGAAAATATATAATCATACATTTTTAGGGGTGTTAAGATGAAAGATGAAGATGGAGACTCCTTAACAGGGTCTAGACTAGGCTTTGAGGTAACTTTAACCAACTAAGCTCAATTCAACATTCATCATGTTTGACAAACACAACTGCAGCCAACTGGATCTAGAACTGAGACCGTCATTACTGATGGGGCTTAACACATGATCTGAAAGCCTCAAACTCTCCCAGTCCGAGTAAACATTTCATGCACCAGGCCCCGAAAGGAAGAGATTAAGACATAGATGGATGAGAGGAAGGGGGCATGACATCTGGAGATGGGGTAGAGAGCTCGGATTCAAGTCAATCTTTTGATATTGATTGCATCTGGGGCAAATTCATTTCCAGCTCATGATTTAAGAGCGGCGATCGCTCTCCGGTGGGATATGGGATATACCATCCTATCAATTATGCTGAAGCGAGGCGCTTTTAAACAGAGAACCCGACGCTGTCTTAGATAGCCCTAATGGTCCTAATCATTGTACCCTTTCCTTTGATGATTTGGCATTTGGCTCTGGATGGAAAGGGGTTATGGCTTCATGGGTCAAAGAAAAAAAGCGTGAGAGAAGGAATGAAAGGGGGGCGAGAGGGTGGGAGGAAAAGAGGAGAAGATGAAAAGTGAGAGAGAGTCCACTGAGGCAGACGGAGAGGACCATGATGACCTCATCCAGAGGATCGGGCGGCTTGCATCTCATTCAGACACGGTTATAAAGATCTCATCTGTCATAGTTTGTCTGATCATTAAGCGATTTAAAACTCAGCTGCTTTCAAAGCCTCCTGCCAGCCCTCAGGACGAAGAGCTTTCTGACAGGTGGTACAGACGGAAAAGCTTAAACAGCATTTTCTCGACAGCGAAAATTCAATAAACACATTGTGCGCTCTGCGGAGAACAAATAGGCGTCTTTTGGTTATCACAGATCAGCCGTGTTTGAACACCTCAAGAGACGCGGCTCAAATTGCTTTCCGACGGCTTCCTGTTTTCAGGTGATGCAACGGTCTCAAAATGACATGTCAAAAAAGCCTGAAACCAAAATGTTACAAGCACAGAAAACTAAAAACTGCTAAAACGGAGTCAGACTGCATCACAAAAAAAAAGAAGAAAAAAAAAGAAAAGAAAAATCAGGGCTCGCAGTTAATTTTAATCAATTATATAATATTTACACAATAAATTAATCAATACCATCTAAGAAAATAAATGTATACTTTAAATATTACTTTAAATAAGTATGATTAACTTTAAGTTATTATTATTATATAATTATTGTAGTTAAATTTTTTTAGAGGTTTATCAAATTGCCATGTCATTTTAGTATTATTTAAAAAGTAGATCAAATATAAGATAATATATATAATAATATATATAATATATATGTATTTTTTTATTTATTTAATAAAAAAAATTTGTAGTTTAAGTTAGTATTAAGTTAGTTAAATTAGTATAGTTACTTTAATATTACAAAGGTATAATTGATTACATTGTGTTTGTATACAAATCAGCAAATTTCAACCATCCATATTAATAACTCACATCACACGTTGTTTTAAAGCATTATTTGAGAGATTTATTTATTTATTTATTTTTTACTTGAGAATATTTGCCACATCTTGTACCTTAAATATAACCCAAATAATCGATTGAATCAAAATCGAATTGTATCGCAAGCTTGTGAACGATGATCGAATCGAATTCTGAAATTTGTGTCAAAACCCAGCCCTAATATATATGAGAACCATTTTAAAACGTAATATATAATCGAGGTAATATGCAATAATGCAATGCCTCGCAGGGCTACTAAAACGAAATTAAAGGAGAATTACAGATTTGGAGTAAACACTGTATTAAATAATAATTTATTTAATAATGGAATGATACATAGCTTTATAGCCCACATGAGATACATTGATCAGCGGAGTGAGAACGCAAATAACAGATTCTATCTGGATGACTCAGGCCTGCCGTAACTACAGTACTGTCTTTTTAAACAGCCTAGGAAAGCAGTTCAAAAGATAAAACTCAAGGCCTCTCCAAACATCATGCAAAACAATTACCATTGACTCAAATAAAAGAGCCTAGCGCACTGGAAATCTGTTCCTTCAACACCCTGCATTCCATCATTCCCACTGAACTGTGCGTTCCCATTACCAAACAGGCACTCCGTTTATGTCCTGCAAGAAATCTAAAGCTATCATCTAATACCAACTGACAGATGATAAAAACACAGATTCATTAGTACGGCAGCACTGGAGCGCCAGGAGGCAGAGCCGGGCCTGAAGGAATAATAGGACCTCGGGCAGATATGTATCTGTCATTAGGCCAGCAGAAGTGTCCAAAGTCGCACCCCCTTCAACGCTCCCTAATAAGGATTAATTTCCTGTGGTGGTTACACCTGTAGCTAATGGGAGAAGGCCGACCACAAGGTGCGCGCCATCAGTACGATTATTGTCAGCCAAAGCTTCCCATGGTTCACTGGAGAAGATCATCAGTCTTTTAGACGGGTTCAATTCTTTTCTGGCAAGAGGGAAATGTCAAAATAACATATTAATAAAGTGCTGTATTATAACAATCATTTGACATGAATGTGGCTTTTGTGAAGATTTAGACAGTGTCATCAAGTCGAGTCATATCAATGCTCAAGAATGAAAAGTAGATGAAAAGTTGTAATGTGGCATTAAACTTAATGGGATTTACTCAAGCAGGACATTTACCAAGATCAACATTCTTTGATTTTCTTTTTATAGAATATTATGTAATAGCAGTTTAGATTCAATTAAAGCTTCCTTGCGGAACAAAACTACTTCAATAAATAAATATTGAAAAATACTGTACACACACACACATATACTGTATATACAGTACTGAGCAAAAGTATTAGGCCAATAGTATTTTCACCAACACAATGTCATTAGTCATTTCTGTCTTTTGCTGTGGTGTGTCAGTAGGAAATAACAGTTTACATTTCCAAACATTATTTTAGCCAATTGTAATAATCAAGTGAGATTTCTGATTTTATAAGGAGTCTGACAGCAGACAGTGCTCCACACAGTGATTTGATCCCATCATCATCCAGTCTGTTTGGAATAACATGAAGAAACAGAACAAACTGAGACAAACTAAATCCAGAAGAACTGTGAAAATGTCTCCAAGACACTTCAAGAAAGGGTGATTTATGTCTTATTCCTCTCATCGCGAAGCAAACAGTAAAATAAAAACTTGAAGAACAGACTCGCTGCTTTTTCTCCTGTGTGTGCGTATTCATGCCGCACGCTTCAGTTTTTTGAATCTGAATAGAGCGTTCAGCGCGGGGGCGTGGTCACATTAGATATAATGTAGGGAGACGTGAAAAACGGACATCGCGTTGTTTTCATATGGATTACTTTATCACAGAATATCTGTTTTCGGCAGTACTTGTTTAGTTTAAAAGTAGACATGTCAAGCTTTCTATAGATATCTCTCTCATGTCTTTTCGTTGAGTATTCACGGAGTTACAGTTCACTTTAATTACATGTTTGTACATGAAGATCAGCGCAGACAAAAGCTGCACCTTGTTTGTTATCTTTATTTTATAAGTGCACAAAGTTTTGTTGTTATTATGTCTGTATCCAAAAAAGTAGACCCTTTACATATTCGATTAATGTATTGCTCTTATCTGTATGATTAAAACTGAAATTGTAATTTAAGTTCTTTTCGGCGTTATCAGGAGAAAATGACTCATAACGCGTATCCGCGTTGATCGACTCCAGAGGGTTAAAACTGACTTAAAACCATTTCTTGTTGGTCTAAGACTTTTCACAGTACACCTTAATATATATATATATATATATATATAATATAATATAATAATATATATTAATTGCATGAATAAAAACAGTTGTAACGGTCTTCAAAAATTCAAAATATCTTCCTACACAGGCATCTACAAAGATATTTTCAGATCATAAAAGTGGAATCCATTTAGAGCTGTATCCTGATTCCCCAAGCCTAAAGAATAAGTCTGTATTCATCACTATGAAAAGAATTTGTTGCACCCTCAGAGCTGTTATTGAATCTATTGCTATGGTGCATCACAATATTTCCACTGTAACAGCACAGGATTGCTTCCGAGATGGACACTATTCTTTGTCCACTATGATTTATAATTCTATAAAGGTAAACCTTTGCCTCCGGAGTTGAGTGAGCCAGAAGTTTATCATGCTTTTTGTGTCTGGAGCACAAAGGCAGACAAAATAAGGACATACACTATCTTTCAGCGCGTTGTGTTTGTATTGAAGTAAATAAGTTTCTAAAAGGCCCTCTAGAGTGTCGTTTTACACAGACACTTCAGCAATTTCGGACTGAAATGCTTTCCTGGGCTTTTTTATGTTTAAATGTGCAGGGCATGCCACCACTTTCTGAAATTCTTTCACGGGAACGAGCAGAAGAAATAGTTTCTGTATACCTCACTTATGTCAATTTAGTAAAAACAACACAATGATATTGTGTAACACTAGTTTTGAACCCACTGACTGAGGTCAACACTTAACTGGATGCTGCTTGAAAGTTTTGACTAAATGGTTGGAGATGAATGTCCCACTTTACTGATCTGGCCTCCAGGGATTCTTTCTGGCCTGACAGGGTCGAAATATGCTTTCCAATAAAATGAGATGGAGTGCAAATGAGGGTACGGAATCCTTGATAGTTTTTTTTTTTTGTTGTTGTTGATTATTCTGGCATGCAAATCTAAGTGACTGAACTTACGAAATGGCTCCCGCTGTGCAACTGAGCTGTACTTTTTGTTATTCTTCAAAAACATGATCGCTTGCTATGGAAGCAACACCAGTTGGGCAACCACTAATGGAGATTCACTGCAAATAAGTGTTTCATACGGAATCAGCGAAGATGAAATAAGAAGCAAAATCAGTTTACGCAAAATCAATCCAAATAGAACTTCACTTTGAACCTTTCTGCACCAAAATGACAGCAGTAAATGGTCTGTAGCACTTTATAGAGCTCTTCCTCTCTAATCTTGCCAGCAGACATAAGAGAGAAGATCGACTTTAATGCCGTTTGAAAGCAAAGGTGCTCTGTCAAAACAGATAAGGCTGTTCTTTTCTCTTTCCTTTGGTTTCAGACAATAAAAGAAATCCCCCTTCATAAAAAAGAACTGAAAAGATGAATGAAAAACATATATCCTTGAACCCTTGAATGATAATATATATATATATATATATATATATATATATATATATATATATATATATATATATATATATATATATATATATATATATGTTTATTTTAAATAACTTCATATAATATTAAAACACATACATGTATATATTGTTTTATATTTAAATATATTTAGACAATATATTAATTAGTCATATACTCAAAGATTATATATTTACATTTATTTGTAATAAAAAAATAATAATTTCAAAACTTTAAAGTCACTTTTATTGCCTTTTCAGTGTGATATATAGATGTTATACAATTTATAGATATATACAATTTAGCAAAACATACATGTATTATATTTTGTTCATACAATTACTCTTTTTTTATTGTAATTAATAAAAATGCATTAGACCAATATAATGTTAAAAAGGTCTAATATGAACTAGATCTTTCGCTAGAACCGCTGGTAAATCAGATGATAGAAATAAGAAAAATACGTTCCAATAGACTAACATTTGAAGTTACGGGAGGAATGTATAGCTAATGTGGGGTGATGTGAAGTAATCAGCAATTGTAGGATTTATTCATGCTTTTTTATGCCAGGTTGGAGTTAATCACTGATGTTCTGTCATGTCCCCTGAATTAGCCTTGGCCACCCCATGTACTGTCTAAAACTCTCGCTCCGCCTCTGATCACAAAACTCTCAGTAGAGATCTTTGTGCCTAGTGACAAAAACTCCTGCGAGCTAGCTACTTCAGTACTTTAAGTTTATATTTTCAAATGTGCTGTGGAATTCTGTGGGGTCCTTTAATGGCTAATTGGGGTAGAATGAGTTCACTGCTAAAATGCCAGAAGGTTCAGGGTGGAAGTCTTGAGAGAGATGATTACAGGGAAGAGGCTTGGGTAATTGACGGCCGTTGAACAAAGGGTTCACTGCTTTCACAGAGTTTGGCCAACACTGGCAATGTATCCATCTCAATACTTCTATAGCCCTGTTGACCTGACAAGTAGTCAAGTGATGTTACTGTAGTGAGAGTTTAACCTGGAGCAGAATCTAGTCTCACACTGCAAAGGTACTTTGCATAAAACCGTTTGTGAATTTTCTTGTGTAATGTTTCTACACATTATACTATATGTATACTAATATACACACTATATGTATATATATATATATACACATGTACATACACTACATATATACATGTACATACACTACATATTTATATATATATCGGCTCATATCAGTGTCTTGCGTATTAAAAAGAAATTAAAAGGAATAAAAAAAAAGAAACCTGTGCTATTAAAGGTGCTGTAGGGAACTTTTGTAAAAAAATATTTTTTTACATATTTATTAAACCTGTCATTATGTCCTGACAGTAGAATATGAGACAGATAATCTGTGAAAAAAATCAAGCTCCTCTGGCTCCTCCCAGTGGTCCTATTGCCATTTGCAGAAATACATCGCTCCCGGTAAAAAATAACCAATCAGAGCTGCGGTCTGTAACTTTGTTTGTGTTCAAAATGTAGAAAAATGTATATAATAAGCGAGTACACCATGAATCCATTTTCCAAACCATGTTTTTGGCATGTCCTGAATCACTAGGGTGCACCTATAATAAGTGTTTATATTCGGACTATTTTAGATTGCTTCAGGGAAACCGCGGCGGAGTAACCCAGTACCTTTGTGATTCTTCATAGACATAAACAGAGAGAAGTAGTTCCGGCTACGATGTTCTTCCGCAAGACGCAAGCAGTTCTGTTTATTAACCGCTAGAGCGTCAAAAGTTCCCTACCGCAGCTTTAATCTATTAGTACATTCTCAAAACCTTTGCTGTAAACACCCACAAACACACGCCTGGCATACTATAAATCAGTCATTTTGCCATTAAAGACTCATGCAGTTTGTAGAGCATAACTCTGGGTGTTTATATACATTTGTATGTTTTTCCACGCTTCTTATGACTTCTCTGGCTTACTGAGTTAACCTGTGCGTTGAGTGGAGGGGTTTAGAGAAACAGGGACACTCATTACTTTGAGAACCATCTGTTAGTCGAGGTAAAGACTACACAGGTATGGTGAAATCCATTTACTATCTCTTGTGGCTGTAGATTTCCAAATCTTTTGGTTATCAGCCCAGCGTCTTAACCACTACACCACCACAACAATGAATCTAATTCAATTAAACATCTCGCAGTCTACCAACTAAGCTACACCGGCTCCCAAGTCATCATCCACTGCTACTGATACCCCATTCTTTCCACGTCCTCCACTCTCCAAGAACAAAATGACAAATCAAGCAGCTTTACAAACCCCTCCATGTGCTTCTCCATAGCCACCAGGCACTGTTTGATTGTGTATCAGCTTCATGGAGCAGCGGATATTGGCTTTGTTTGCCTACGGCTTTGTCATTTTTCATCTGGGTCCCTCCATATTTTTTTTTTCCTTTTGGTATCTGAGTTCACTGAAATGTGAACAATTAGAATCTCTGGAAAAAATAATAAACAACTATGACAAACTGACAATGCTCAAAGTTAAATCCATATAGTTAAAAAATGTAAAAATAAAAATAATATATAAAAATAATATATATATATATGTGTGTGTGTGTGTGTGTGTGTGTGTGTGTGTGTGTGTGTGTGTGTGTGTGTGTGTGTGTGTGTGTGTGTGTGTGTGATTTAAATTTGTAGGTGTTTTAGAGTTTTAGTTGTTTGTATATTTTTATTCATATATTTATATGAACTAATTTGCAATCTGAAAAAAAGTCAGTGCAAAAGCAAATTTTTCTGCAAAAAATTAAAATAAAAAAATACAGAGGAAAAGGATTCAGGATTCGGACACGACATCGACACCGCATGCAATCAGCTGTGTTGTTATTGCTTCGGCTCAGATGAATTAAATTAATCTTCTTGGTAGCCTCCAGATGCTTCAAAAGTGATATCCAGCATGAGTTGCATGTCTCTGCCCACAAAACAAATCAAATTATGAGGCAAGAAAGCAGCACAATATGAGTGATGATACTCTGCCACTTTTGGGGGCTTCAAAATAGGCTGGAGAACCAGAATCACATCTTCAGAGGCCGATAAATTAAGCCGATTTAACAAAGCTCACTTAGTTTGGGACTTTCTCTACACTGGAGACGGAACCGGCAGATCAGAAGCACATGGTGCCCGGAAATATAAGGTAGTGTCATTTTTCTCCTTGCATGCTACTGACAATCCAATTTTGGCTTGATTTGGAAATCATGGAAAAGCTCATAGGAAATATAGAGAGAATAAAAAAAAGAGTGAATGGATGCATTGAGGGAACACAGTCTGCCAAACCCGGAACAATGTAAAATCCTAAAGACAGATAATTCACAGATTAGTCCGGATCAAGGCCGTGCGGAAGAGAAAACCCATCTGTGTCCCAAAAGGACTAGTGTGAATCCTTTTCTCAGGTGGAAATAAGAAGGCTTGGCAATTGTGCAAAATATTAAAATTACCATATGAACAAAGAGTCATTTTCATCCTGTTTAAAGCAGATTAAATTACAGTTTATCTGGAAATGATCCATTAAAATTCATACAAAAATGTTCTTCTATTATTTTATACAACATTTTATTTATTTTATAACAATATCACCATATTTTATATATATATATATATATATATATATATATATATATATATATAAACTACTATGAGTACTACATACTTCAAAGTGAGAACTATATGCTTTATAAAACACTCCACAAAAAAAATCCACTTATTTCTGTAGTTGAGACCGCTTTGAGAGCCCACTCAAATTCTTTTTAAACATAAAGTTATCGACTTTTCACGCCCCTGCTTCCCATTTCACCTTCTCTTTTTCAAGCATACATATGCTTTTGTCTAGAATTCAATCTGTGAGGCACATGAGGGAATTTGCAGCCAACCTAAATTTAAACCCAAGTTCAATTTCCTCTGGAAATATGACAGTACAGTAGGTGCACTAAAATATGAGTCTTGCTAAGGGGGGCAGCGGATTTATGCACTCCCTGAGCACACTGTACAAATTTAGGCAAGGACAGAAACTCCACAAATCACTGTCAATGTCGCTGCCACTCACTGTAATAAGTACACTTTCACGGGCTTTTCAAATGGCAGAAGTCGTCAGGCTTTAATTGAATCAGTTCTGTTTGGAAGCGTACTCGAGGGGGCAATGAAGAGCTTGGGAATGTCTGCCACCTGCTGTGTGGAACAAAGTCGGATTACGGAAAATGGCTGTTGGTGGGCAGCAGGAACTGAAATAATTAGTATGCGGTGCAAAATATATTTTCAAACTTAAAAAACGTATGGCAATATTTAATTTATAAATGTTTTATTGATTCTTTGATTGACACATGATTCTAATGATTCACTGATTCTCACTGATGACTCTCTGATTCACCAATTAACTGATTGAATTAATTCAGTAATGACTGGACTGATTCATTGATTCATTAATTGACACATCATTCAAACAACTCACTGATTCCCAAATGTACTGATTCACCAATTAATGATTCGCTGGTTCATTCAGCATACAGTAGTAACAATTCTTGTTTTACTGTAAATCGGACGTGACAAAATGAATGACTTACTGTATGGTTTAGTAAGCAAATCAAATAATTCAGAAAATTAAAAAAAAATGTGTAAGTAATCAAGTTATCAAAAAAAACAAAACAAAGTTTGTGAAAGCCTGTGAAGTCTTATCACTTGTTTCAGGATAAGTAACCATCAGGCAAAAATCGCAGATGATTATGCTAAACTCAAAATACTAGACAAAAACAAAATAAAAATCTTGGTGCCTATTTGGTACTCACAAGTTGTGGGCTTGGTGCAGTTGTGCCCGTGCCGGAAATACTGCGGGTTTTCGATCACTGGGATGCGGGTCATGCCGATCACTACGGCGTCTGTCCCAGCATCCAGGGTACACGGGGTTATGATGCCATGATTAACATGATGGAGGGGGCTGGCGGAGTCTTCTTCACCGCTGATCACAGCCACGGGTCCTGCAGAGAGAAAGAGAGAGCCATCAACCAAAATGACATTGGTTGTTTAATGGAAAATGAATGCAGCGTAATACATCTGAGAGGGGAAAGCGGGCAGGCTCATTTGTCAGAATAAACGTTATCTCTTAGAGCTGCAACTGGCCTCTGAGCTCTTCTCTGTCATTTGGTCACATGTTAAATGCCTCAGCCTTATTCAACCCCAGAAGCCTCAGCTGCCGGCCCTGGGCCATGGTAAACACTGACTCCCCAAGTCTCCCAAAGTCCCATCATCGGCTCATTTAGTGATGTCAACAAAAATACACCCACATTCAGTTTCGGGCCTCCAAACTGGCGACAGATAAATGACAGGCCTTGACAATAATGACGGCCTGATGACAGAAAGTGTGTTCAATCTTAATGTAGTTCACACAAATACCTGTGTTTCAGGACAGCTGACATAACCAGTACTTTCCCAATATATATATATATATATATATATATATATATATATATATATATATATATATATATATATATATTCAATATGGCTGTGCTTGTGAACAACGTTAAGCTTTCTTTGATTGTTTTCTGGTAAGTATATATTAGGGTTTAGCCTTGAATGTGCCAGCTAACATTTGATGTTTAAATGTTCAACAACATAATAGATGCTGAAAACATCCAGGAACAGTCAAGTTTTGATTCAAGGCCTTAGATCCTGATAGTCAGTTTTACCTGGGAACTCTCTTAGAAAGATTCACGAGGTCATTTAGTCCATAAGGGTCAGACGTCTTGACTAAAGCCAACAAGTGAACTGTACCTATACAGTTACCTGTACCTATAGACCAGTTATTTATTTATTTTAAAGAAATAAGTCATTGTACTCAAAGAAAGCTTAACGTTGTTCACAAGCACAGCCATATTGCATATCAGTCACATTGAATGATAATTAAGTAAACAAATACATAATAAATGAACTGACTAATTTGAGTGATTCTTTTATTAGGAATCATAAAAGTCGTCATTTGGAATTTAGTTGAAATGCCAAAGGAAAAAGGCCCTTTATTTCTCTTTGTGAAATTCAATCTGAAATCCAAATGTAATGAACTGCCGCAAACGCTTTCACTGCTGTATTTCGAGACAATAACAGTGGTCTGCTGTGACAGATTCAAGGGGAAATCTTGGGTAAAAGTCTTAATTAGTTTTCGCCTTTAAGACAGGAGGAGACGTTCAGCTAAGTGTCAAATGACCCCTGCAGCTAATTGGGTCATTAAAATGGTTTTCTTTTCCTTAATTGGAAAGTCTAAAAGCCCCGAAAGGACCATTACAATAATTTTTGTAAATACTAAAAGGAGTCTTAGCAAGGTGAAAAAGTACTAAAATGTTTAGCCCTTTTCTTTAAAACATACTGGCTAATATAAATATCTTCACTGCCATATGAGTAAAAAATAAATGACTCAATTAAACAAAAACTTGGAAGTGCATTATTATCATTCAATGTCTAAAATATATATTTGAAACTGCAGGATCAAGACATCCAAACAAGTTGTTTTTATTAGCTCAGTTTTGTTTAAAATTTCATTAATGGTGTTACATTTTAAGCTTAAAAGTAACAGCCCTCCTTAAAATGCCTTCGGGTTATACTTAGAGATGCGCAAAGTCAGACGCAGCCGTTAATGCGCTTCAAAATAAATACATAAGGCATATCAAATGGCACTTTCAAAATCCTATTATACAGCTGGCACGGTGAATTGAAGATCGCATTCACTCGCTGTTGCCTTTTGGCATTTTGAGTTAGGAACTCTATCAATAAAGTGCAGGAAACTATTTGTTTACGCGACAGAAAATGGGTGGCGAGCCGTCGTGTTTCTACAGGACTTCCTCATCTTGTCATGTTCTCTTTGGTTCTAGATAACTGTGTTTGGTCAAGAAGTTTCCATCCATTTATTATAAGTAGCAATGTGAGAGAGAGTGTTGCATGATACATGTGGGTAAGCCAGAACTACATTAGGATTGAACTGACTTTGTCAGCGCACTGATATTTCCTTTTATGCTTAAGTTTCCATTTCAGTATGATAATGAAATGGTAGCTTTCTATTACAGTATGAAACCAAATTACCAATTTAATATCCACAATAAAATTTGTTTTTCTTGCAAAAATGTACTTTTAATTATCTTTGTTTTATTTACAGCTTTATTACATATATTTATTATATTAATTTTACTAATATATTGTAAAAAAATATATAGTTACATATGGTTAAATATGTTGTAATCTAGTTATATAAAAGAAAACCATTATTATTATTATTACCTAATTTCCTGTCGTTCAAAGTGCAAGAGTGTGAAAGTTAACTTTTCACTCATAATTTTTTTTTGTTTTGTTTTTAAAACTAAAGTGAACCTGGAGCATGGTTTGTATGACAAGCAAACCAAATCAACAAAAAGCTAAAATATTTACCATTGTCAGACCATCACAGGGTTATTGAACAGAAAGAGAGAAAAAAACAACAACCTATACATCAAGTTTATCACCTGATATGATCATAAATATATTTTTGGAGATCTTAAAACACATAATTAGACAAACATTGTTTATCATGACAAATCCAGATGGAAATCACAGTTTATTGAAACCAAGAATTGCATTGCACACACTCTCTGCTCTCCTTTTCAAACGTACACACACTTTTAAACACACACACACACACCTGCTGGGGTCGAATCGGCGTAAAAGGTGACAGGGACGATTGATTCTGTTTATAAAGCCATCTGAACCCTGCTGTCTGAATGCCATTTTGCCTGGAGTTGATGTGGCTTCCTTTGATGTTGAAAGTGCACTGAGCACTTTTCTGTATCTCAGGTAGCTATACAAGATAAAACAGGCACTATCCATGCCCACTTCTCTCTTATAGCAATTGTGCCCCGATTGCAATGCAAAGCAGCCATGGAAGACCTGCACGAATAAATTACTCATATTACTTCCTCTGATCTAACCAATGTGCATTGAAGTGTCTCCTTGACATCAAACCACCTCATCCGAGAGCGAGGAAGCGAGAGGTACAGACACGGGGCAAGAAGGATGGTTCATACTTTCCTTAGCATATGAGACTGATAGGAAGTGCTAGAGCTGGAAAATCAGCCATATAAAAACACTCAGGCCACTTCCTATGGCCGTAATTGTACTGTCTCTTCCGCTCATTCCTGTGCAAACCGCTGTAATTGCCTGAAGTCGGTAGCTTTTCTTCTTTTCCTGATTTGCGAATAGCCCAGATATATCTGCAGTGCCCCTCGGTGTCAGTGGCAATGACAAAACTCTTTTGTTGGGTAAACAGAGAATATGAACACAGATCGGCTCCCTGGTGTTCTGATTGCCTGCAAGGCAGACAACAACAATGTGGTCATCATCTTGCCACTTTTCTCTTCGAAAACCCTCTTCAACTGCGCCTGGCTCAAATGGTATTTGCACAAAACATTTTCAAACGTACAGAGGAGAATAAGACCTTGGGTGTGAAAAAAGTGCTAGATCTCAAAGAGCCGTACACACATGCAGGACCTCTAAACTGAAATGAAGTGTATTCAGGCGGTTCATTTCTGTTTCCATGAGTAAGGAACAACATTTGGCCTTTTTCAACAAATTGCCAATTAGAAATGGTTCTTAACATTCAGAAAATGTTAATATTATTATAAATATTACATGAGATACTGTTTCTTTTTTTTCTGAGATTTGCAACCCTGCTACAAAATAGTATGACATTAAAACCTTGCAATAAACATCTTTCCAGCTAATTTAAAAGTAGATAGATAGATAGATAGATAGATAGATAGATAGATAGATAGATAGATAGATAGATAGATAGATAGATAGATAGATAGATAGATAGATAGATAGATAGATAGATAGTCATATACATCTGTTATCTTCAAAACTAATACTGTTCATGCAAGGTTAATTAATATGTTTACTTAAAAAAGCAACATAACTTCATTTGCTGCTTAGGGAAGTGCTGAGGAAAAATGAAGCGATTATGAGGAATGAGTGGCTCCTTAAGTAATAAAAAGCTCGTTCACTTGGTGTGAGACATGGAAATGTGCAAATACTTGAAAACAGCAGCTTGCCGGTTATCACAATTTCATCTCTGTGAAGCAGATTAATAGTGCAATATCCCCTGGAGCCTCAGGTGTACCAAGAACCCGTCACACCTTCTAATAAACATTAGCAATGCTTACACTCAGTACACTTCACACTTACCATTAGCTATATTTATTATTGCTTTTACTCAGATTTAGGGATTTTAGAGAGAGCTACAATCACAAATGACACCTCAAATTGCACCATTTATTGAAGAAACTTTTTACTTTTCTAAGCAATCAGACTTACAATTTTACACTAACCGGATTTGAGTTAGCAAGCTTAAATCAAGTGCAATGTGCTAACTGTTATTCCACAGTTCTAATGCTATTTTATATGCCCACTATATTAGTTCCAGCCATTTTCTCCTTCACAGCATGACATGGTATACAAAATTCTTGCAGCACAAATCAAAGGCGGCATGATTAGCTCCCTATGTCATAAACAACGCTAGCACCCATGCTAGTAAACAAAACCAATACTGGAAGCATTAATATCCTGTGCCAGAACTCCTGCAATCTGGCCAAACAATGAAAAACCGGCAGGAACATAAAGGCAGTAAGTCATCTTTATGGTCAATGATCAAAGTAGGCCATATGCACAGCATTCAATGTGCATTTTGTTTATAGCTGTATAAACGCCCGTGGAGCTGGAGGGGAAGGACAGTACAGCTGCTTCACCTGAAGGGACAGATGAAGAAGCAAATGCAACACACAGTGACCAAATATCCTTAGGCATAAATCAATCATTAGCCAAGGACTGAAAGCTCTTCATAATAAGAACCAACCTGTTGTTCATGTACAGAGCAAATACGCAGGGCATATATATATATATATATATATATATATATATATATATATATATATATATTTTTTTTTTTTTTTTACATATAGAAGACTAAAGACATTCAATGAACAGTATTTCACAGCAGTGTTGTTGTTGTTCACATCAAACAAATATGCAAATTTTATAATAACTGTCACTGACATGGCAACTCCTTCTCTCAAGGTCTACTGAACAAGATGAAATGTGAAGAGCAGACAGAAGACTTATTTGAATCAAATCTGTCTGCCAAGAACTGCTTATGTTTACAGGTTGGTGGTAAATTTATGTGTGATGCTCACATGTGCATTCATTACGAGGTGGTGAATGTTTCGAAAGTTTGAATCACAACAATGTGCAAAGGCTTACAAACGTGCACTGCTGAAATGTTCCACCCTCAGCAGAATCTCAGACAAGCTAAGGAAAGATAGAGTGCTGCAAACTGCAAAGCTTTGTTTGAGAATCAACAGATTTCTTAGACTTGATTATCCCTGGTCTGAGGAATCAGTGACACAAAATAATGGGTCGGTGTATTTTTTATTTTTTTATTTTATTTTTTATTATTATTTATTTTATTTTTACAGACCTTTGGATCATTTTACTGTAGATGTTACTACATTTTATGAAAATGACGGAGTAATTTTTTGTTTAGTTTTTATTTACACACACACACACACAAAACATAAAAAATAGGTAGTAAACATTTTGTGATTATTTACATTAATTTTACTCTCGATCAGATTCCGGAGAGCTACTGTCCTGCAGAGTTTAGCTCCAACCCTGATCAAGCTTGCGCAACCCTTTCCATTTATTAAAAATACATTTCAGATTCAGAATCATCAGAATCAGAATGAGCTTTATTGCCAGGTATGTTTACACATACAAGGAATTTGTTTTCGTGATAGAAGCTCCGCAGTGCAACAGAATGACAGCTACAGAACAAAAAACACACATTAAAAAAAATACAAATAAGTAGGTAAGGAATGACAACATGCAAATTGACAATTGTAAGGCAGGTATATTACAAAAAGCAGTTATGTATGTATGTATGTATGTATTATTTGCAAAATTCAAGTGTACACTAAGTATGTGTGTTAGATACAGTAAATAAGTGTATGTGTATATAAATATAAATAAAGTAGTGTTTTCCACAGTTATTATCAAGAGTTCATTAGATGGATTGCCTGAGGGAAGAAACTGTTCCTGTGTATGGTCGTTTTGGTGCTTAAGCTCTGTAGCGTTGACCAGATGGCAACAGTTCAAAGAGGGAGTGTGCTGGGTGTGAGGGGTCCAGAGTGATTTTGCCATCCCTTTTGCTCACTCTGGATAAGTACAGTTCTTGAATAGAAGGGAATCGCAAGAAATGGTGAGTGGGCGGAGAGCAGGGGGGTTTCTCCTGAAGTCCACAGTCATCTCCATTGTTTTGAGAGTGTTAAGCTCCAGGTTGTTGAGAGTGCACCAGACAGCCAGCTCTTTAACATCCTGTCTGTAAGCAGACTCATCACCGTCCTGAATGAGGCAGATGAGTGTGGTGTCGTCTGCAAACTTCAGGAGCTTGACAGAGGGGTCCTCAGACGTGCAATTGTTAGTGTACAGAGAAAAGAGCAGTGGGGATAGAACACAGCCCTGGGGAGCGCCGGTGCTAATTGTACGGGTGCTGGATGTGTATTTTCCCAGCCACACTAGCTGCTGCCTAGTCACCAAGCCTTTTGGGAAAATACTTTTTGGAAGGTGCCCCCCAACCCCATTACATCTGCCATAAAAGTAACACCGCATTTCAGAAAAATAACATAAAATATGGTAATGGTAGTGCTGTGATCTGGGGCTGTTTTGCTGCTTCAGGACCTGGAAGACTTGCTATGATAAATGGAACCATGAATTCTGCTGTTTACCAAAAAATCCTGAAGGAGAATATCCGGCCATCTGTTCATGACCTCAAGATGAAACAAACCTGGGTTGTGCTGCAAGACAATGATCCAAAACACACCAGCAAGTCCACCTCTAAATGGCTGAAGAAAAACTAAATGAAGACATTGGAGTGGCCCAGTCAAAGTCATGTCCTGAATCCTATTGAGATTCTGCAGCATGACCTTAAAAAGGCGGTTCATACTCAAACCCTCCAATGTTTCTTAATTACGCATAGATGAGTGGACCAAAAATCCTCCACAGCGCTGTAACAAACTCACTGAAAGCATATATATATATGAATGAATGTTGTTTTTCTATAATAGCAAAGCCATTACTCCAGTCTTCAGTGTCAATAATAATGTATTGTTATCGTCAGTGAATAAAAGTGTACATTTATTTCTTAAAAAAAAAACAAACAAAAAAAAAAACTAATTGGTTCAAAATACATATAATATAAAATTTCAGATATTGTAATATGTATGAATTAGGTAAATTTATTAATACTGTATGTTTGTACCTTTATTAAAAATAGATTTTCCATTGATATATTAATACTTGAAGAAACGTCACTTTGCTCTAGTGAAATTAAAAATATAAAAGAAAGAAAACAATTGCTGTTCCAAGTGACTAGCTGTTAGCTAACTGTAACTCACATCTCTCCATCATGTCACATCACAGCATTGCTTTAAAATTCTGCCTACGGGTATCGTGGTTTCCTTCTCGTTCATTATGTCGTCTGGCAGTGTGTGATGGCGCCCCAAGGGGACTGGAGGTCCATTTCGCGTGTAACCCTGCAGTGATCCTTTGAAGCCTTTAGCACATTGTCAGTGGCTACTGACCAGCTTGTGCCCTAAATGGAAAAATGAAGTATGGCCATACGTCTGGGCTGCCAATATTCCCACAACTCTTTGAGCGATCAGCTATTTCATAAAGTGGCGCAAGATCTGTGACAGTAAATCAGAGTACAGTGTCGTTCAGGTGCACCTGAAGCATCTATGCGGTATTTTACCCACACAGACCCCCGCTGGTGAATCTTAAATAGAGGAATGGAGGAACCGGAGGGAGGGATGGAGCAGAAGAGAGTGAGACAGAGCAGAGAACCCATATATCAACTGATATGGTGACAGTCACGCACATTTATCGCACAAGGAAAATATTTGGCTGATTGTGCTCACCGCAGTGAGGCTTCACGTGGCTGGCAGGTGTTTGATTCCCACTGAATGCTAATGACCCTGATCTCACTGGCAGGAATCAAGGGAGAGAGAGAGATAGGCTTATTGTTTTGAAAGGAGATCTGACTGATCTGATCTGAAGTGCACACATACAGCAGTGCACACACGCACCATGAACACACACCCGGAGCAGTCATTTATGTTGGGGTGCCCGGGGAGCAGTTGGGCGTTAGGTGACTTGCTCATAGGCACCTCAGTCATGGTATTGCTAGCCCGAGACTCGAACCCACAATCTTTGGGTTTGAGTCAAACTATCTAACCATTAGGCCGCGATTTCCCCAAGCAATATTTATTATTTCACCAATGAGTCGTATTTCCAAAGAGCCCGGGGTTGTCTGATGTGCTGCTGTATATACCAGTAAGAAACCTGTAACTTTATTTGCAATTAAAGATTTGTAGTGCATGTAAAGAGTTACTTATCACAAGTTGTAGTTGTGATTTTGACGGCATAATTTAGTTTCTAGCTTGCTAGAAATAACTGGTTTATCAGCTGGAAGGCTTGTGCGATCAAACTACATTTCCCATCAGTGAAGCACAAAAATGATAAAAATATGCAGATAAAACTCCAATTACACACCTAATGTTCATCTTTTGGTCTTCATTAGCTTGCATTAGCGCTAAATGCTAAACAGCTTCCGGTTTATATTGAAGAAAGCAAAAAATGACAAAGAATTGCGTTTTCCAGAGAATCTTTTTTTTATGACCGACCAAAATGGCATCATTTGTTTACAATTCCTATTCAGTGTCTTTATACTTACACAATATACAAATTTCTCTTATATTTCTTAATCGCACAAAACACAAATTCACTAGCATAAGCAATTACTGTTTTGATATCAGCAGGATTTAGGGGCTAAAGCTGAGCCGATTTTTCTTGCCTGCAACTGCCTTTTGTGCAGTGAAATCTGGTGGAAAGATACGTGCCTCTATACGGGGTAAATAGTCACCATGGAAACCTGCCTGTCATAGACTATTTAACAGTGTTTCAGCAGAGATGAGTGTACAGACACCTACATTACAACATACAACAGAAAAACATTCAGAGAGGTAGACTGGTAAACAAGTGAAATGTCGGAGACAGCAGAAAGAGCATGCCTGGATATAGACAGGTGCAGAGATAGTCAAATAGGAAGAGAGGCCACGGAGGAAGCTCAGGGGACAGAGAGACAGACAGAAGGCAGATAAACTATCAGACAGAGGAGACCTGAGAGCCAGGAGGGACCACAGGGTCCAGCCCCTCATTTGTTACCTACGCAGGCAGCGAGGCTCTTGGTGTGCTTTTATTGAACAGTGTCTATTCCTGATGGATCTCTATTGCCCATGCAGAGAGAATGGAGACAATACGCAGTGTGTCACGCAGTCATGTTTTGGTACCGCCCCGCTCATGTACTGCCTCTGTGTTCCTGACTGCTTAAACTGCACACTGCCTACTATTTAAGGGTAGACATATGCAATATGCAAATAAATGTTCCCTAATGGTTGTCACATGCATGTTTGGAGGAATTTCACAAAATCTTAGTATATGTGTAGTTATATATATATATATATATATATATATATATATATATATATATATATATATATATATATATATATAAATTAAAAAATCCCCAAAAAAATAACAAAGAATTTATTTTAAAAATATATATTATTGTAAAATATAAAAAAAATCCATTATTATTATTATATGTATTTTATTAGCATTATTGTAATGAAAATTAAATAAGCTCACTCCCCCATTACCATATATATATATATATATTTAAAAATAAAAATAAATTGAAAGTAATAATAATAAAACAAATGGCTGTATTTATTTCAGTAAAGAGAGAGAGACAAAAAATCTTTAAACAGAGTACGCTTATTTTATTTTATTATTTTCATTTATTTATTTTCAGATTTTTGAGTGAAATGTGACCTGGACATGTTTTGGTGAAATTCACCAATTTAATTCACCAAGTGGAGTCCAGTAATTATCTCAGAAATAAGTGGCAAATTTTTAATTTAAATTAAGTAAAAGTGTGATCAAATATGAAAATCATGATTGGTATTACTTCTAGTTTATTAGTCAAGAATGTGTTATTGTGGGATATAATATCTCAATATACTACATGCACATTTTGTCATATATAGTGCTCCAGTCATTCAGCTACTCAATACATGAAAATGCATGCATAACATGCTGTCCATAGTACAACATGCTCTACACTGCAGAATAGTACAAGTTGTATGGTACTCAACATTATGAACCCAAAGAAAGCCACCATCTTGCTCTCACCTACAGTATCTGTAAGCCTCACTCTCTCCCTCCCTCCTATCATCCTCATTTCTCCAGTACCATTTCATTCAAAAGCTCTTTCCCTTCACCAGTTCAGTCAGTGTACTCTTTGAGTACATGAATTACTCCGGAATATAGGTTTGTTTGAATTCAAAAGAAGTGTCAGCCACATTCAAAAAAGTTAACAACTTAAGTCATTTGTGGATTAATGCGTATTGGAGACGCAAACCGTATAAAACGATTCAGTTCAATTTGGTGAGCTGGTTCAAAAAGATCCGGTTACATCGAGTGATTCGTTCGCGAACCGGATATCACAAGCTGCTTTGTTTTGAACTCTTTCTCACAACAGACCCGGAAGAGAAGACAATGCTGAATAAAGTCGTAGTTTTTGCTATTTTTGGACCAAAATGTATTTTCGATGCTTCAAAAAAATTCTAACTGACCCTCTGATGTCACATGGACTACTTTGATGATGTTTTTCTTACCTTTCTGGACATGGACAGTAGACCGTACACACAGTTTCAATGAATACTCCTCCAATGTACTACAATACTGAGGTGCAGATAATTGGCACTATTTGCAGTAAGTTGTATAAATAGAAGAAAGTCCTGCTATTTTAACATAGTATAAATATAATCTATAGATATTTGCACTTAGTGCCTTTTTTTTTTTTTGATTACCCCTCAGCAGTTGCCAGATGTTGCTATTAAAATAAACAGAAAACTATAAATAAATAAAATAAACCGAAAATATTTCAAATATTTTGGAAATTAGATAAGATAAAGTTATCGCTGACCGTAAACCGCAATTTCCTAATTTATTAACTTTCTAAAGTGTCAAATTAGGCTGCGTCTCGCGCCCTCACTCGCTCACAACTAACTGCGTCTAGCAATGATTATTTTCATACCATGGACCTTAAACATTTTGAATTATACATGCAGACATTCAAATGAGGAGTTTAGCAGCAAATGAGTCAATCAGATAACAAATTGTATTTTTCGAAAATGAAACATTTACCAAGATCGGGACCTAGCTGACCTCATAGCTGGCTACAGCCATGGACGGCACCAGAGAATGTCAAATATGGCCAGAAGTTCCACTGACAGTACGCTTCCGGCTTCTGAACTGGTTGCAGTTCCATTCTGATTCCATATGAGGGCGCTCACAGGACGAGTGCAGAATGAATGGAGGTCAATGGCGGTATACCCCTCAAAATATAACTTTTCTCAAGATATAATTTTTTGTCTAGTAATTTGAATGTTGTGTTCGAAAGGAGATGCAAAGAAATTACACATTGCTGGGTGTTAGATTTTTTAGTCATTTATTTGCTTTAAAAATTATTTTAAAATGTCAGTGACGTCATACACATTCACATCCATTAGCAGAATGCTAGCTTGGTATGGGCAACAACAACTCAACCTGTAAGAAATCGAAAGGACATAAGTACTCCTTCATTAAATTTTCGACCTATAACCCATGTTGAACTTGCAAAACCTACAATCAGATCTGAGATTTCTCAATGGCAATCGGGTGAAAGGGACAAATTTAGCCGTCTAGCCCCATGGACTCCCATTCATTTTGCACTCATGGCTATTGCCCCCAGTGGAACTCTGGTGGTACTGCAACCAAAATTCGGTACAATAGGACTTAATAGGGAGTGGGAAGGCTCTCCGTAGACAGGCTCTGACGGCAACAAATCAAACGGCTCACAGGAAGTATGAAGACACATAAATGCACATTCTCTTACCCTACCCATGCCCCCTCCATCATATCCTCAGCTACAAACTACAGCATGTCACTTTATGCCAAACAGGTGTATCTCCCCAAGCAAGAGGAAGACAGAGAAAACAAGGCAGAGAAAATCCAGATATATATTCATACACTATACTCATTCTAGCCGGATCATGAATCTGCACAATCCTGGACTCCAGGGAATAATGCTGAATACAACGATTCAACCAGCGATAAAACAATGCACAATGTTTTTTTTTTTTCGTTTTTTTCTGTGAAACACTGATACTAGAATGTTCTGTGGTTGTGTAAATGCTTATCTGAAAGTCCCTAACAGACTTGTTTAACAAAAATAAAACCTGCCGCTGATATTATGGGACCTTTGACTTATACTTTTAATTTTACTGCTGAGCTAAACACTGTCCCAGAGGTCAGAAAATCTGCTTTCATTATCGCCCGCCAGTAGTTGTTTTATCCACCAAAGGATTTTATACACCAACTTAATGTGGTTTAAACAAAAATACAAATGTTTCTGGGCAGCCAGGAGAGTCATACAAGATATTTTTGCACTTTAGACTTAAAATAGTTTTATGTTTCTTAGTTTATGTATATTGCTGACCTCACCACTGCAATTCAGAAATTAATGAAATCAGCAGTTTACAGAGTATACAGACTGTCCCATTAGAATAGTTAGATCACTGAGACAAAAAAACAACAACAACCACTTAAAGGTGATAAAATAATAGTTAAATATTTAATATAAAAAATATATACGTTTATGGGTCTATATGGAATATATATATATATATATATATATATATATATATATAATTTATTTATATGTGTGTGTGTGTGTGTGTGTGTGTGTGTGTGTGTGTGTGTGTGTGTGTGTGTCATTTAGCCTCACAATATGATCAGTCAGGATTTAGTCATAGAAAATGAATCATTATTATTACTATCATTATTATTGTTATTATTGTAAGATGGGAATTGTTATATAACATGAAATGTTATTAAAAAAAAAAACAAGAAAACAACAATAACAAATATGATTAAAAATAAAATATTATAATAATTATGACTATCATTTATCATTCCTAAACATCATCATCATTATTATTATTATTATTATTATTATTATTATTATTATTATTATACATGAGAATCTCAAGTTTCTTTTAGAGAGGAACTAATGTATGGATCTTAAATACAGTTTACATCCAACTGTTTAATTTAGTGCATAGTATTCCACTCTCACAACAGAGTATCTTTCTTTGTGCAGGGTGTTTAGCAAAATAATATATGTGTCTCAATTACTATCCTAAATAAACAAGCATTGATTAAACTATGAAATGGTGCATGGCCAATATGCGGTCAATGTCTGCATAGTTAATTCATAGCCTGCTTCCACAATGAACCACACAACTAGCTAATTTCAAGATAAGGTGGCACTATGAACCAGTTCCCTTCGGATTTCCTTTTCTTCCCACAATGCTTTGTGTGTCAATTAAAGCAACAGGGACAGATAAATGCGATTCATTATGCATCGTTAGATAAAGCCTGCTAATCCCAAGAAAAGCTGTGATAACATGTCCTTCCTCTTGTCAGCTGTAAAAAGGAAACAAAACTCAACCTTCAAAAGGTGTTAGCACTTAGTTGTGTGTACAGATGTATGTACTGACGTGGTGTTTATTTTGTTTTATTTTTTAAGCGTGGAAGAACGGACGCCATTTTATTTCGGTATCTGAGATGTTGCACCTACAGCTGTTTATTAAATCTGAATAGACGTTGTGCTTCTCATGCAGTCGTAAAGCAGTCTGAGGAGTGCTGATTGCTCTGTCCACTGCGACCTGATTCAGTGAGCCATAATGGCCAGACAGAACAATCAAAAGCTGACACTAAACTGTTCGGACAGGTCAAGGTTTTTCATTTCAAAGCCATCAGGGTATTGAGATTGACATGACCTTTGCCTTGGCCCTCTACTTCCTACCTCTTGCCTCTCCCCTTGTCGTAATTGGTTTACATGCGAGCTTGCCAGCACTGACAGAGCAAGGCGTTGAGATGACTTCAAACAGACAAACAAATTGCTCTACCTTCAGATGTACTGTACTCATATTCCCCCTCTCTCCCTCAGCATGCCTTGATGTCCATTTTCTGGGGATACATATGTCACACTTCAAAAAGTACTGTATTCATTATATATATATATATTTATATATATATATATATATATATATATATATTGCTGGATGTTTGCGCTGCCACCTGAGGATGCTGGTGGAAATGAATCCTACAGTAGGAGTGATATGGGATGAATAAAATGAGACTCTCACTTATTGAGACATACATGTAACCTTGATTGAAATGCAACAAAATAAATACTAATAAAATCCATTTGACATTCGCAATGTGGTTTATCGTATTTTCTCTGTTATTGAAACAAACTGTACGACAGACTGCGATGCCACAGTCCTGGAGGCACTGCCCAAACCAGATCCTATTTGCAACGCAATTATCCCAAAATCAAGATTTTATGCAGTTCATCGCCGCACTGCTTAAATGAATCGTAATGGATACCTCTGGCGGAAATGCATCAAAATGGGGACTGGTGAGGCACAGAGGTGCCAGCACCGGAGCCAAGTGAGTGAATTAGATGTGGTACTCTTGTGGACATACAGTTATCTGCCTCACGGGCTCATTGGAAGGCAATGTGTGTTTTGTCCTTTCTCTTGACTGTGACAGGTTCACCACTCTCATTTTGTCATATTTGTTGGGGCTGGCCTGGTGGCGGTGTTTTATCAGTCATTGTGTGATGCTTCGGTCTAAGGTTTCTCTCGGTAAGTGGATCAGTTTGTTTGATGCTGACAAGAGACATGTTCACATGAAAGCTGATTAGCCACCCAAATAATATAAATACTAAAGATAAATGCATTACAATACAGTAGACTGAAGATTATTTGAAAAAAACAACAATTAGACATGAAGCACAAACAAACTCACCTCACAATATTAATAATAATCAGCATAAACGTATAATTTCTTAAATAATTGTATTTATATTTATGAAATAATTATAATTTTTTGTTCATGTTGTAATAATAAGGACGTCAACAGAACCGAAACTATGAAAATGTGTAACAATGATACAATAACGAAACATATTGTTATGAAAACATCAATATACATATATATTAAAGAACAAAAACAAAAATTGTTTTATAAATATATAGTTTTATAAATACTGATGCTACTAAAACTATTAATCACATTATACTTGTTCAATAATAATTATAATAAATTGGTATTGTATTAATATTATTATTAATGCAAGAGAATAAAACTGAAAAAATGTAAATATTAATACAAATTATAAATTACTATTATTATTATTATTATAATTATTATGAAATAATGATTTATTGCTAATACTACTACTACTACTATTACGAGAGAGAGAGAGAGAGAGAGAGAGAGAGAGAGAGAGAGAGAACTATTAATTTAATAAATATTAGTAAACCTTTACTTGACTTGACTTAACTTTTTACTTTACTTTACAAACATGGACCGCAAAGTATGCATGGGGAATATTACTACAGACACTGGGAGCTGTGTACAAACTTTTTGAAATAATCTAGATGGTTTCTCGAAGTAAAGGCATTACTGATAAATGTAGGGCATTTCTATTTCATAAAAGCGTATCCGAAATTCTGACCTTCTTTTGAAATGATTGCTGCAACATTTCCTCTGCGACCCCTTAACCCATAATCACAGGTTTTTTGCTGCAAGGGGCCATTTCAAAGCCTTCACCAGCATTAGAAATAAATTATATATGTCCTCTCCTAATGCCTTGTTTTTTCTCAGGTTACCCCTGTAGTAGAAACAAGCCACGCGGGAAGCAGGAAAGCCCGCGGGTTTCAATTGCCCCTGTAGAGTCAGCGGGCCACGGAATATCGCACAGGTAACACGATTCGCCTTTTCCTGTTTTGAACAAAAGAAAAACAGATGAAGCAAGAGATCCCCTGTAATCCAGAGAAAATGGGCTTTCTTGGCTTTCATCCTCGGCGCTGTCTTGACAGCGAGAGGAGAGAGAGTAAATGCAAACATCTCAATGCTTTTCCAGCATCCAGCGGGAGTCAACAGCCACTTAATTTATGCCCTGGCCATCGGCCCTGGTCTCCCTGTCTGTTTAGGAGGGACGGTCTTTTAGTTGTCAGTCCAGATCCCACAGGAACTTGTGGTGGTGCTGATAGCTCCCTGATATAAGTGCTTCCAGTCAACATGGACGGGGTCATTTTGTATCGCGTCCACCCACCAAGACCCGTCCATCTTACATCTCACAGGAGAGGAAAGTTACTCTTTGAAAAATAGAACTTCCAGAAATCACAATGATTTTTCTCCCTCTCTTTCTCCTGTTGCTTCACTATCTGACTTCCTTCTCCTGACTGTGGCTGTCATCTGTATTACTGTTATGACATTGTAAAGCTAACTTTGAGAGATATAGTGTTCTAGCTGTCATAATCGCTTTAAAAAAAAAAAAACCTTGCCAGTGTTCCTCTTGCCCTTGGATGGCACTTTTACACCACTGTTCTGCACATTTTGTATGATGTCATTGTGACAATAATTCACAGTGAACTGTGAAGTTCCATGGCACCTTAATATCATTATAATGAATAATTGTGCATCACAAAAATTGGTGTTCTTGAAACATAGACCATAAAATGGAAGGTAATACATAGCAAACATACAAATGAATGAAATACATAACTAACTAATGAATGAACAAAATATAGATCTACTATTATAGTATAAAGTGTTTCCACTCCTAGTAGACGTTCCTTCATGCAATGATGAATTTTGCACCAGGAACATTAAATAAATTGTGTCAAACTGACTTGAAAAGTTTAAATGTTAAAATTCAAATGAAAAGACCGTGGTCTTTCTTATTTTGCAGGAAATGTTTCTTCAGAAATCAATGGCCTGTTAATGAGGCTTTTATTTTTACCTCGGTTCTGTTTAACCAGAATCCTTTAAGCAGATGTTTTATGCTTCACATCTGGCGCGAGGCATGCAAACAGTGCAGTGAAAAGCCACGAGACAATTACGGAGAGCGACTAGATCAATATCCCGCAGAGAGGACTGTTTTCGAGTGGGTGTTTGTGTGTGCAGGTGTGAGAATATAGTTCATGCAGATGGGCTAAAGGCCAATGATGAGAACAAGAAGGACTTCCACTATCAGAGAAAGAGAGTCTGGTTTAACTCAGTGGTCCATGGGCCATGTAATTGACTTACACTTACTTTTCTAGCTGATTACAGCTAAAGCAAAAACTACATGTTCCACAGACAAGTCTATGCATTAGTAGATCAATTCAATGGACGGAAACCCAGTTAATAGTATACGTCACCAAAAAGGCACTTTGCCTTTAATTTTCAGGAACATTTACTGGAATTTGTTAACAAGCCTACAGGCCTGAACAACAACATAAAAGTCCTGGAACTGCCAAAAGAAGGCTCTCTGCTATTGTATCCCACACATATGAGATGTTGTTTATCGAGATAATTTTTGTAGCAAAAAGCTTTTTTTTAGTTGTGCTGCTTTGTGGAATTGATAGGTTACAATTACCATTCAACATCTGAGATCAAAAGCATGCAAAACTCCTTACTTTTGTTTTCTAATGCGTCTGTAAAGCTGATAAATTTCCTTCTGTGGGGGCCGCCATCTCTAGGCCTTTGGGCACTAAAGAGACTGACAAGCATTGCTCTGCACTGATCCTGATCCTTCTGCTTTCAGAATTCTGATTTTTTTTTCTACAGAATTTAATTTAACATTTCCAGTTAGTTCCAGTAACAGTTTTATGTTTGGGACAGATAAATTATGTAAATTCATTACAGTCTTATGTTTATACAGTCTTAAGTCAACATTACACAACCTTCTGTCATGTATTAAACATCTGTAACGAAAAGTTTCAGAGAGAAACATAAAATTGAAATAAAATGTCCATAGCATTAAAGGTAATTCAAACTGGAGGGATAAATACATAAATAAATGGAGCATTACAAATGAGAATTCCAAAAATAAAATATAATTGCAAAGAATGACAAATAAATAAATAGCATTAAGGGGCGAGAATTATCAAACAAATATTATAATAAAATAAAATTAGCATTAAGCATAACAGTTATCAATAAAATAAAATAAAATAAAATAAAATTCAAGAGAAACAGAATAATGGCTGAAAACATTCTGCAGCCTTGGACTTCCTGCATTTTCTGCATGATTACCTTATTGACTGGCTGACTGTATTCATCCTGCTTGTTACTTTTATTATTTGGCCACTCATTAAATAAATAATCAACTAGACATGAATTGTTGATTGATTTTATTAAGTTAAAATGTATCTTTTATTTTTGTGAGTGAGTGATACAATCAGCCCATCTGCATTACAGAAGGCATTTTTATTTTATTTTATTTTTATTTTATTTATTTTTTTTTTGAAGTGGAGAAGGTTATTAAATCAAAAATCAGACCATTTAATAGGCATTTAATAAAAAAGTAATTCTGATTCCACGACATCTTTAATTGCTACATAAAAGCCAGTCTCATTTTAAACAACGCAAGTTTACTATCCGAAACACTCCAACAGCTCAATAGTACAGCTAAAACCCACATGCTTGTTTAGGTAGGTATATCCTGAATGCATGCCAAATGCTTAAAAATGCATAAATGCTAAGGTTTATGGGGGCAAAACAACAGTGTGGGGAAGCCTGCCTGAAATATTCCCAATAATGAATCTGATCCCTGCTACAGATTAGATCGAGATTAGGAGAACACTCTCTCTGCATCCTTTTGACGCTCTCTCTCTCTCTCTCTCTCTCTCTCTCTCTCTCTCTCTCTCTCTCTCTCTCTCTCTCTCTCTCTCTCCCTTTATTCATGTCTTTGTTCAGCTGGAAATGATAAAATCCCAACCGCCCGCACAATCGTGTCTCTGTGCAACGCCAGTCCCTGCTACTCACCAACTGTAACTCCAGCCATTCAATAACATGCATACACACTCTCCTCCTCCCAACACTTACACGTCGTGACAGATTTACAGCCATTCAGAACACAGAAAGTGCAGCAGTATGTATGCAAGGGCTGAGATTCCATCAAAATAGGACAAAATCGGATTGCATTAATGCTAAGAATTAAATTCAAATGAATCACTTTTGAGAATCGGCCTCAGATTGAATTAATGTTGTTCCCATCGACATGACATTAACAACAAGAGCTTATTAAGAAGGATTTGTTGACCAGTCTGCATGATGTCAGGCTAATTCACGGTTGTCATGGAAAATAGAGGCCAGAGCTGCCGACTGAGCGCTGGTATTCCTTGAATGGAGTGGGCGATATGACAATTATTCATAGTCATGAGTGCAAACACAGCTTGTAACACAAAAACAAGAATTATAAACCAGATAAGTTAGATGCCGTTCTAGCATGGTATATATATATATATATATATATATATATATATATATATATATATATATATATATATATATATATATCACAAGCTAATTTAATTATTTGAGTGAGTAGGTTACATACAAATTCAATGCAAAGATGCAAATAGACACCGGGTGACGTGAATGACATGGGTGATACACCCATCATTTATTATTTTCTCTTGTGGAATATATATATATATATATTGTGGAATATCACTCTTATTTTCTAAAAATTTACGTTGCATATTCCTTAAGGGGTATTTAAACTTTTGTGCACAACTGTGTGTATGTGTGTGTGTATATGTATGTATGTATGTATGTATATATATATATATATATATATATATATATAAGAGGTGGGCATAGATTTTTTTTTTTTAATCTAGATTAATCTCACTGTGATCTTGAAATTAATCTAGATTAATCTAGATTAAAATGGCTCATTCGAATTCTGCTGAAGGCATTCAGAATATGTGTGTTACCCAAATAAAATTGACAAACAGTAAGTCTTTGAGAAAGGGTTTATCAAGCTAGATGGTGCATTAGAAATGTACATCTCCTGTTTCCAAAATGGATCACAAACTGCTTGAAAAAAAAAGTTGTAAACTAATTCACTTTAAGAGACGATGAACGCATCCAATATAATACACATCCCATTTTTTTCCTCAACTGTTTACTTTCACTTAAGAAATAACTGACAGTTTTTTCGAGCATAATTTCCAAGGTGGATATTTTGACATATTTCGTATGTATTTGTTCAAACTGCTATTTGTATTTGCTCGTTCCGGTGCAGGAGGGACTTTGAGGAGAACTTCGCAGAAGTGAGCTCGGTTCAGTGTCACTGTCCGTTAGGCTGGCCTCATAGCTTGCTTAGTATAGACCCAGCTACCAACCCAACTTTGAGAATAGATTAAAGGCGATATTTTTTTATCACCCGATAAGAGTCTCACGTTAACGCAGCACGTTAACGCCGATAACGGCCCACCACTAATATATATATATATATATATATATATATATATATATATAGGCGTTATGAGGATATATACATACATACATACATACATACATACATACATACATATATATATATATATATATATATATATATATATATATATATATATATGTATGTATATATATGTATATATATATATAAAGCCTAGCTCTACATGGGAAGAATTTGTCAGCTGGCTCAAATCAGAGATGGTCCTTTCACAGATTTTCTTTGCCCTTTTCAAGTCCTAATGAAAGTCTGTTCTAACGCTGGATCTCCCAAGCCTCATTACTCCAACCACACATCAGCTGCTGCACTGCCAACCTCTCTGAGAAAGAGAAATAAAGGAAGTAAAAGAGGAATGATACAGATGTCGACAGTGATAGATAGAGAGAGAGACTGAGATAAATTGAGGTGTGAATCTTACAAAGCCTGTCAAGAGCAGGTTTGAGTCTTATTTCATGGCAAAAAAATAAATACAAATATTTGTGTAAATGTAAAGTGTGGATTTTCTGTGCCATATCTTCACTATTCAGAAATGCAAAAAAAAATAAAAAATTCACAACCACTCCTTCTCCACATGTTGTATGCATAGTCAGGGGCAGGAAAAACAACATTAAAATAATATTAAATTAAAAAAACAAAAAGAAAACACCAAATTAAACAAAATAGCAAAATAAAACCAAACAAATTTCGACTACTTAAGCTAATTTGGCTGTGGCAGAAAAAAAAAAAAAAATAATAAATAAAATAAAATAAAGCAAAGCAAAGCATTAAATAAAGGAACAAAGAGTAAAGAATAGAAAAATGAAATTTAATTAAAAAAAATATAGCAAAACCAAATAAAATAAAACACGACTGGTTGAGCCAATGTAGTGGTGTCAGAAAGATACAGCAAAACAAATCGAAACAAAAAGTACCACAGTAATAAAAATTTAACCATCTTCTCTAACATTAACATTCTCGTTGAAGAGAAAGAATAGTACAAAAAGAAATTGTCTGGACACATTACAGTAGTGAGAAATGGAGATGAATGTGCCTAATTAAAATGCAAAAATCAGAAACAGTTCTAAAAAAAAAAAAAAAAATGTGCTGTTTTATGCAAGATAAAATGTCCTTTTCTTAGGATTTCAAGGTGAAACATGACCTAGTACAGGAAGAAAAAGAAATGAATCAGAAAAAAGAGGTAGTATCTGCATCAGTCTCAAAGGCAGTCTAAATGCTAGTTACCAGCTCCCTTTTTCTCATTCTCCTCCCTACACTCCGAAACACTCCTCTTCCTCCTGACTGTCTGCAACGTGTTTATCCAGACGGCACTGCTGTGCATAAAAACTACACATGTAAGTGCCACCTCTGGGTTCTCGTCCTGTATATACCTACCTCTTCCTAGATGACCAGCATCATGCTAGTTTCTTCCTCTCTGTTTTTAAATCAAGTCAAAACCTTTGTGTGTGTGTGTGTGTGTGTGTGTGTGTGTGTGTGTGTGTGTGTGTTGTAAAGGAGCAAAGAGCATTATATTTCAAAGTATAACCCTCTAAATGTTTGTAACATCTATACTTTATCCTCAAATGTACAGCCTGACTCCAATTCGTCTCAGACACTGATTAAGCGCTAACAGAAAAAACAACACAACTTTTTAAAGCCTACAATCCACATCTTCAGCTTTCATTTCACACTTGGGTTTGATGCTGTATTGTGACGTTTCACAGATAGAGCCTTAATCAGATTTGCTCCACGGCTGTCCTCTAGAGTCAGTGTCACCCATTTGGTTTCATCTCTTCCGTTTCTCTTTCTCTTACCAAGTGGGCCTCTTTTGGAAATGAGGTCCTTCAAAAAGCCACTTCACAATGGGAAACAGGATGTACTTCCTGAACTTTTTCTCATTTGCATCCCGAGCTAACTGGAAACTTTTGCCCATCAGGGTTCCTTGAGTTTGTAAATAACTTGTACAATTGAGGCCAATTATCAAGCTCAATGATTTCAAATCGACATGATCTGTCCCTAGCAGAGCAGGAGAAGTCAAGAGAAACAAAATACTGACAACACCCAGATCAATAGGAAGAGAAAGTTTTGCTTAAAGTGTGAAGAGAACTAGAAGCAGCATGATGCTAAGGTGTTTTGGAGGGTTGCTATGATCATTGATTTGTTGACTAATTTTAGAACATTTGAATGTGGTTGCCAAGGTGTTTTTACCTGGTAGTTTCTATCTAGTCAAAGGAGCCCATCTCCAAGTGTCTGTGATGTTTTGGTCTATAATTACAGCTTAATGCATAAGTAATGGCTTTTTCTGTGGAAAAAGTTACATTCAAAACTATAACACTATACTATATTATAACACTGAAACATATTTTGGAAAAACAATCATTACATTTTTATACAACTTTTAATGCACAGAGCATGTGCTATTTTAACAAGTGTACAGGTGTTTGTACATGAATATGACGGGGGGAAAAATGTGTTCAATATGCTCATTTGCTAATTTTTCTCTAATTGTCTATGGGAAATATATATATATATATATATATATATATATATATATATTCCATGAGACAAAATAATAACTGATGGGTGTTTCACCCATGTCATTCACGTCACCCGGTGTCTATTTGCATCTTTGCATTGTATTTGTATGTAACCTACTCACTCAAATAATTAAATTTGCTTGTGGTGTACCATAAGAGTCACTGTTAATTCCCCTTACCACACTTTTGCTTGTCAGTAAAGTGATTCCATATCCAAAATAAAAAAAAAAAACACTTGAAGACTTTGTGTACCTGATAAATGAGAGTGAAACTACAGCATGTGTATAACACTTGTTGTCCAAACACGATGAACCTATCTTTTTGTCTGTTTCTGTGTCAGATGACGGACAGATCTCATTGTTTCCCGTCGTGACACTGATGAACCGCTTCAGATCCTCTACGGATCCACATGCAACTGTCTCCCGGATCCCAAAATCCTTATTTGAAATGGCCTCATTCTGTGTAAAACATGACTGGCAGGCAATTATTTTTCTTAAAGCTGGACTTCATTTTTTTCTTTGATGTCCTAGAGAACCTCTCCTTTTTCATAAGCTGACGGTGTCTACAGAAAAACAAAGTTCCGTCAGACAGCCAGCTTCACGAAGCTTCAGCTATCACAAGTACGGGAGAATGGGACCTTAAAAAAACATAACGACGGTGAAAGTAGACCACAAAGTGACAGCCATCTCAGAGGGAACCAAGGGAATGCTGTGCACACACACATTCCTCATTCTAATTGCCACCCATTTATTTATAGGTTGTGATTGCCTGAAAGAATGATGGGCTTGATTTGCCCATCTGCTGGTCCTGATACCACAGGAAAGTTAAGATGGGAATTAGGCAAGATGTATTCCTTCGGTAAGTAGGTAAATAGCATAGAGAGATGGAGTAGAAGCATCATTTTGCCTGAATTTTATTAGACAAAGAGCATGAACAAGGCTAGTTGAAAGCTATTGATTTAGCTCCCAGAAGTGAGTAAATTCTGCGTGCATGTGAGGTAATGCCAACCCTCCAGAGTTGTTTTCTGATTTCTTTGCTGCAGTCCAGCCGCCCCGAGGTCCCTAACTCATTCACTTGGAGACAGGTGGACAGATACTGCATGTCACAGCCAAAGATGATTGGTGACCTTCCAACTTCGACCATTGCGAAATCAATACGAGAATTTTTCACACATCATTTCACCTGCCACTCTTGCAAACTGACGCACGTCAAATTTATGGCACCTAGAGAGGGAAAGCTAATAGAATCACACATTTATAATGTAAAGGGATAGTTCCCACAAAAATAAATGCCAATAGAAGCTTAGCTTCAACTGTTTTGGTCCATATAATCTTGATTTAAGAATGTTTTAATATTTCACTGGCAAAACAAGACAAAACACGGATTAAGAAAATCATTTTTGCTGTGTGTTTCAATGACTTCCAGGGACTTATTTAACAAATTCTAATTAGCAAGTGCCACTAATTATACGGAATCTCTAGATGCCAAAAGCTGTTATAATTTGTTTTTTTTTTGTTTGTTTTTTTAATTCTGCATTATCAGAATTAATTTCTCAATTTGAACATTCTGCATGGTTTTACTCAGGCTAAACGGAGAGCAGGCAAACAACGGCAAGAAGCAATAAATGCAACAAACAAGGCCAAAACAAAAGCACTTAATTACAGAGATTTCGATTTAAAGGGCTCTTAGTTAAGGTATTATCCACTCTGTCCCAACAGCCTTCTAGATTAAATGAACACAAGGTGCGACAAGAGGAAACCGCTGCAATGCGGTCTGCTGACGGGCCGTGAAGAAGCACTTAGGGGCTTCTCAAATTCCACATTTAAAATGCAAACCATTTAAATGAACTGCAACAAGGTTCATCTGTAACAGCTCCAGTAACAGCATATGGGACTGGTTTGGATTTTGGCAGCTGTATAGAGATGTGTTTGACATTATATACAAATCGCATATTGGAAATCACACAAGGGTAGTTAGTCTAGCAATCCCCAAGGGGCGAAGCATACGTGACCTCTTGTTCGGAAGCAACAGAACGTGCTGTACAAAGTATGCCACGTGAAACCAGCTAAATGGTACGTCTGCAAATTATGTATGTCTATGCATGCCTATGCACAGCCGCACAGGTGTCTAATTGCTGACAAGAGGCTAGAACCTTCAAATGTGTGCCAGCTAGCCCATTAGAGAGAGGGAAAGCACAGGTGTTTTTCCACAAGCACAGCTCTAGTTTTCAGAAAGTTCTAGAGAAAGCAATTTAAAATGCTAAATTCCATAATAATAATAATAATAATAATAATAGATTATTAATAATAGTAATAACATTAAAAATATTCAGAGGGTGGACATTGAGGAGTAGCTACAGTATGTAAGCATAATAAAATCTAGATATGAAATAAAAATAGAATATATGTAATATTAATAATATAATATTGATTTAAATTCATATAATTTACCATATTTATATATACGAATGTATTATACTCGCTGCTACTCACTGTCCAATAATAAAGCATAATAGTAATAATAGTAATAATAATAAAAATAATAATTATATATCTGTTATATATCAGTATATACAGTATGCATGTGTGTGTGTGTTTAATGAAATACAAATACTAATAATAAAATTCAAAGAAAATCTTGTTGATCCAAAGTGTGGTCATAATGTAATAATATTATACAAAACATACAACATTACTATATATATATATATATATATATATATATATATATATATATATATATATATATATATATATATATATATATATATATATATATATATATATATATATATATATATATAATTATATCTTTTCTTTTTCTTTTTTTTTTCTTTTGTACACACACACACACACAGTCTTATTGGTCCCAAAGTCTGGTCAACATAGCTGCATATTAAACATAAGTTTGCTGTATAGTAATTAAAGTAGTAACTATGCAGTTAGCATAATTTGCATTTGGGGTCTCTAGAATATTACAGCTAAAATATAAAATAACACACATTATTTAACAATAAATATTAAAGGGACAGGACGGATACAAGATAGGATACTGTGATGCACCTGAAAACCTTTTCTGTAGATTCGACAATGATCATTGTCACAACAAGAACCTGTCGACTTTGAAAGGATGTGCGTTATTTAGAGAGGAGCTATTTGCTCTATTGTCCTACTTTAAGAAGCAGAACCCAAACTCAGTTTTATAGCACAATTAGTAAACATCATGCACACTCGGTTGGAGTACTTTTACCTCAGAGATAGCTTGGCATCTCATAAAGACTGGGAATGAATCCTTGTTCATTGACAACCTGCAGAGTCAAGCTTTAATGGGAAATCCAATAATGGAAAAGTCCATAATTCCTGGCCAGGTTTAAAAATACAGCAAAATAAGAGTTAACCTCCTCCGGCTGGCTGGGGGCCACTAAACACCAAGCTGTGAACCAAAGGCGGAGCACAGGAAGTGGCCCTCAGTGGATTCATTTATCCTTATCCATCAACCCACTATTGCCACTTTTTCATCCGTCTATTTTACATGCCATCCGTCCTTTTCTTCCTCGCCTCCTTTACTGTGCCTCTCCCAATCTTCACAAATGAATAATTAAGGAAGATGGCTTGTAATTACACAACAATTATTCCTAGCTACTTAAAAATGTAAAGATTTCCTCATGAAACATTAAGAAGCCAGAGTGCTCATTTGAGAGGAGCCCCAGGGAGAGAACCCATCCAGTGAGGACACCGTCCCAGTGCACAGGTCAGTCACATAGGAGAACTCAACTCCAACCTGAGGGCATCTACACATGCTGATGTAAACACTGCAGCTAAAATATCCAGACGATGACAGAAAGCAAAGTGGGAAAGGAAAGGTCGGGAAAGATCCACAAGCCAGGATTAGAAGGGATGCCCGTAGCACAACAGCGCTTTATGTCACGCACTGCCATGAGGCAATCGGCATTATTGCTGTTTATAGGAATATAAGAAATTAAAAATATATAAATAAATAACAATATTATTATTAGCATAAATAATAAAAATAACAACAATAATAATAATAATAATAATAATAATAATAATAATAATAATAATTATTACTTATTTATTGTTTAGATATATAAATAATAATGATGATAATAATAATAATAATAATAATAATTAGGAATAACACCATTTAATTTTATTATTATTATTATTTTTTTTTTTTTTTTTTTTTTTTTTTATTATTATTATTATCAACATTATTATGAGTACTTAATAACCATATTTTAAATATTTTCTGATTGGCTGTCTTTTCATTACTTTATGGAATAGTTTGATTTCACGCTGGAAATGTTAGCAGGTTAGACATCGTTTGTGACATCGCTCGTGATACTCTCTTGGTTTAGCTGTCAATGTTTTTGCCTGGGGTATGAGTTAAAATAAGATGTACTTGTATTATCTGCTGAATACCACTAAGTACTGTAGGAATCAACTCAAGTTTAACAAAACTTTCAAGCCCTCATCCTCCCTCGCTTTCATTACCATACATGATGAAACAGCATTAGCTCTAACTGAGGAAAGCTGTCTGAATGTTTCCCGCAAAAGCAAAGCACAGACCAATCCAGCATGCTGAAGTTCCTTTGAGTGTAGCATAATTAGTTTCATCAGACATTTTTGTTGAATTTCCCATGTGCCCCTCAACACCGGTCTGCTGCGAAGTGGCACCGTGTACAAGAAACCGAACGGCCTGCAGAGAACTAGCATAAACATACCATCAAAGCATCCTTATGAGGGAAGTCCCACCCCTTTTTCTTCTTTAAACAACACTCAGACAAGCTTGAGATATTCACCAATTAGCCTGCTGTCTTGAAAGCAGAGGACTGTGGATTCTTTTGGGTCGCTCCACGCCTGCCTGTTTGAAGCGTTCTAAAGCAGGGCTGAACAAAGCTTGCCATCAGATCTCTACATAAGAAGACACGTCTCTGGCCGAGGATCTACCATTTTAACTGTCACTGTCACAGGATTTCGCAACCATCTGAGGCTTTTTTCCTTGTCTATGTGGGACCAGACGTCAACAGAGGCACTTTTTTTTCATAGTAGCATGTCACTGCGGTGCCAAGAAAACTTCATAACTCATATGTCATAGTTGCAGCTCTATTTGTGGATTAAAAGTGAAAGGGATTATGGGTAACATTTTAGACTGCAATGTCCAACACCTTTTTTATTTGTATATTGAGGCAATATCACACAAGCAAGAGTGCTGTTGCCCAAATGTGTTAATATTCAAGAAGACTGAGTGAAATGATTTGTACAGCACAGAAGAAATTAATATTTGAGTGTTTTAAACACAATATTGTTAGTTACTTTGAAACTAATTTTAAAAATAATAGACAAAGCTGCACAAACAGTCACAGTAATAGTGTTACTGAATGAATCAGACAAATGGATAATTCAATGACTCGCTCATAAAGACAGCCACTGAATGAATCAGTTGACTGAATCATTTAAATTACTCCTTTAAAAAATATATTTATCGAGATGCTAAAAATTGTGTGAATGAAAAAAATAAACAGTTTTTTAATTTACACACACACACAGATATGTATGTGTATATATATATATATATATATATATATATATATATATATATATATATATATATATATATATATATATATATATATATATATATATATATATATATATTCGTACCAGACTGTTTCGGTACAAGGCTTTCGGCACGGTGCACGTGTGTACCGAATGACGAATGCAATATTTTGTATGCGAAAAAATAGGTACATTTTTGTGTTTCCAAACGAACATATTAAGTGGCGGAAGTCTCCGCGTTCAGCGCAAATCCCGCCCTGCAGCTGATTCTAAGGCCAGTGACACAACGTGTCAGTGTCAGTTGCTTCGCGTTTTCTGTGTCTTTACACACCAGAATCATGCCTGACGCAGCGCTGGGTGCTGCTGCTGCTGCTGCTGTAGGTGACATAGAGGGAGACCGCCGACAGACCAGGATCTTGTCTTCACGACAAAATATATCTATACTTCATGTTGAGCATAAATATAAAGCCTACTGATAAAGGACACCATCAACAGTATTGACGGCAAAATAGACTATGTTTGACAGGTGCAATATGCCAGTGTGTCACCGGCCTAAGGTTTTCAAAAGGCATCATGCGAGTGTGAATATCACTACAACTAGGAAAAAAAAATGATTGTAATTCAAACGCAGCTCCCGTCTGCATTTAAACAGACCTTTGCTCTTAATTCCGATCGGTCCAACGCAATAACGAAATCTAAGCAGGTCTAAAATCTGCTGGTGCTGCACTTTACACTTTGGAAAAGTAATATTTTTTTAAATATGAGCAGGCCTACAAGCTGGGATTGGTAATGCTGCACTGTAATCATAGTTATTTATTTATATTTTTCATTATATTTTATTATATGATATTGGTTTGAGACTGAGAGTATTTTATTTAGTGGCAAACTTTGCAGCAGTATTTTATTTATTATTCTTGATTTTAATTTATATATATTTTATTAAAATGTATTTAAAATAGGTGTAAATAAATTGTTAAAAAAAGTTTATAGTAATAAATAACCTGCAGTTTAATGTTTGCATTTCTTTCCCTTACTGGAATTAAAATGAACCGAACCGTGACTTTAAACCGAGGTACGTACCGAACTGTGATTTACGGTGTACGTACCGTTACACCGAGATTAATGCGCAAATCCAAGCTGATAATGAACAAGAATTTGCGCAGCTTTAACAATGACTCCGTGTAGTAACAGCTGCTCTATGTGAAATCATGCACCTGATGGAATTTACCACTGATTAGATAACCCGCATTGCTGACAAGATGCGCATTAATCATCGGCAGATATCGTGCACCCCTAATATATATATGTATGTGTGTGTGTGTGTGTACGTATATGTATATTTAAGAATACACGCTACACACTCCATAGTCATATAAGCAGCAAGGAAAAACTGTTTTCTTATCCACTTGCTGAACAAAAAAAAACATGCTTGATGCAAGCAAAAAAAAAAAAAAAAAAAAAAAAAAAAATTATGACAAAACATCACATCAAATGCAGGAGCCCCACTGCTTACCCCATAAGCAAACTCAAGTGCCTCATTATCTGGTACATTTTAGCATTGCAAAAAAAGTGCTGAATTTCCAAGACCATTCATCTGTTCCAACTTCATGTTCCTGACTCAGCTCCACCTTTGCATATAGCGCCAAGCAACACTGATCACCTAAGTACAAGAGGGTATACAGCTGTTTAGCGCTACAAGACAGTACTTAAACATTCACTTTTCTGCAAGGGAACTCATAATTATGTATATCTTTAAGCATCCAATTAAAATGCTAATGAACGTTTGCTGAAGACTGCTTTCCTTTGGGAAGCGAGTAGAACAGCCTGTTTTATGCCCATATATTTGGGCGAAGTCTTTAATGCATGGCCATTCGAAGCCTAGTGACACAACGCAAATTTGCAGCCCGCCTTTGGCCTTACTTTTGAAAAATATAATAATTTGAGCTGAACTAAATTAAGCTAATTTACTAAGTAAGTTTGAAATGAAAATCACTGCAGAAAAAGTAGTAAACGATGCAATGAAACTGCTAATAAATAGCTCCTTATGTAGAACACCTTAATTTCCAAAACCTAATATAGTACTGTAGTACAAGGACTTGAATCAGTAAGTCATTTGTCGATCTCTTCATTTACATAAACTGTCTGATGAAACAGATTTACTAAAATGAATCTGATTTTTAAATATTACATATGAGAGAGAAACATTTCAACAGTACATTTGAGAGAGAGAGAACAATTTTAAACAAACCAGTTCACTATTAATATTTTAACAATACATATGAGAAAGAACCATTTAGAACAAACTGATTCCCTAGAATGAATCTAACATTCCAGTTCTACATATTAAAGACACAATCATTTAGGATGAACCAATTCATTAGAATGAATGATTCTTTCCAGTGCTACATATTAGAAATAGGACATTTAGAATGAACCGATTCACTAGAATGAATCACAACTTCTTGGTATATATGTATATAAGACCATTTATAACAACCCGATTCCCTATAATGAATCAAATATTCCCAATAAATTTAGATTGAATCATTGAATAATTTAGAACAGTCGTGTCAAACTCATTTCCAGGAGTTTAGATTAAACCCTAATTAAATACACCTGATCCAACTAATCAAGTCCGTCAGGCTTAATTGAAAATAACATGGTATATGTGTTGGAGCAGGGTTGGAACAACACTCTGCAGAGCTCTGGGTCCTCCAAAAATTGAATCGGAACAAACTGATTCACCAAAATGATTCAGACTTTCCATAGTTTTGGAAAATGTGCTAAGTTAGCCAACTCAACTGCTGATGCAATATCCTTGTCTTTGAATTCCTCTTCGCAACAAAAAATAAAGACACTCCCAATTCTGCATCAGTCAATGCTCCAAATCTAAAAGAGATCATTTTTGTTGTTGTTATATAGATGTACTAAGATATGATGAGCAGTCAAGCCATGCGAAAGCAGTGCCAACACATTCCCAGGGCAACCCTGGCAGAAGCTCAGATGGAGTAGCTCGCCCATGGAGTCCCAGAAGCCTCCTCGGTCTGCCTTCTTTTCATTGAGGCCCTGTCTCTGATACTGGCCCTTCATCGCTATATTCTATTTCTAGGACGGTGACAGTGGAGGGGAGCCAGATTCTCCAGGGTTCTTCTCATCTATCTTTAACTGTCATACAGTAAATAAATAAAAGGGTCTTAGGGGCTCCTGTTTTGTTTCAGAGCACAGAAACGATAGCAGATGGGAACGAGGCCTGCGTGCAGTGGCATTTTCTCCTCTTAAGCCTTGCACATGGAGATAGATAGATCTGAGAAGCTGATCTGAATGCAGCATTTTCTTGTTCCGTACAAATACATCTAGCACTAAGGAGCTTTTTGCTGTGATGTATACGTACAGCAGGACATGTCTAGTTTAATGCATAGCTTCTCGGCAGCATGCTACCAATGTTGGCGAGCTGACGGATATATAACTGGGTGGATAAATCAGTTTTGCATTATATTGAATAAAACTTTTTTTTTTAAAGATTTGTACAGATTTGTTTTACGTGGTTTATAAATTGGTCTGGCCAGTTTGACATATTCATTGCTTTCAAAATAAGACATACAGGCATGTCAGTAGGCTTCAATCTACAATCAATTTAATTGTTTTGTCTGCCAAACCAATATACTGTTAATGCCTTATATAAGATAAATAAATGCAAAAACACTTTAAATACTGTAAATGCCTTATATAAAATAAATGAACGCAAAAACACATACAATTTCCTGTGATGGAATTGTATTCAGGGGTGCAATAGACTTACATCAACACTCTGAGCTGTCCCGCTCCTCCCTTCTCTGGTTCAGGCAGAGCCAGTCAGAAGTGATATACTGTTTCACTGGTGTGTACTAATCGGCCTTCACAGGTAATGGTGCACGGAGGAAAGGAAAATCCCTTGTGATAGACGTTTGGGATGGTGGATGTGGTCGAAAAGAGAAGAGAGTGCACCCAGCATCAAGAGGCTGAAGGAAAAGTGGCAGGATGATGGGGGCCGGGATAGACTGAAGGCGACCGAAGCAGACAAGGTGGAGGTCCTGGGGTCTGAAAACGGTTGGTTAGTCACAGAGGGTACGGGAGAGAGTCGCGGTTTGAGTGTCAGAGTTTAAAACGCTGCCTGTCAGGCCCCGCCCCTGCTCTGGCAGCTCTAGTTCACCGGCTGACACATGGAGAGCGGTTCACAGAGAGCAGGTGTCTGCTCTCACGTGGCGGGGGTCATGGGAGGTAGAGGTAGACACCACGGAAAATGGACAGTGACAAATGACAGAGCAGCTCAGGCCATCACTGGCAACTCCAATCAACTGTAGAGAGAGTGAGAACCGACTGCAAGCGGGCAGAGAGGCAGGTAGAGATGGTGGTGGATTGAAAGCGTGTTATTGATCATGATTTTAAGCAGTCTGACAAGATTAGTCACTTAAAACACTTATCAAAGCCAACATGTAAAGTCAAAACAAGAAACCACTGATATAAAAAGAGAGTAACTGTTTGCACACAGGTGTAGACACCACATGCCACATAGCCCATTTGTCAAGTTTAAAGCGTTTTGTACAATAGAGAGTGTTTCAAAGCAGTTTCAGAGTATTAAACAAGAAAGCAACATAATCTGAATAATAAAAATGAAGCAAATACAAATTCTGCAATAAAGCAGCACCATTACAGTGGTACTTTCTGTAAACCTCAATAGTCTAATGGAGCAAAATAACTTATAACTTATGAACAACTTGCAAATTTGATTTTGCAAGGTGCTGGACCATTTTCCAAACTAATAAAACACTACATAGTATTGTACATATTTTGACAAAAGTTATTGGAAACATTAAAGTAGACAGTTGAATATATATGCTTTCTACACTCTCAGGAAACAAGATACAAAAGCTTTCCCTGGGGGCAGTACATTTTCAAAAGGTACACTTTTGTACTAATATTATGTACACTTTAGGTTCTAATATGTAGGTTTAGGGTACACTTTATTTTTAGACCTTTATTATCAATGTATATGTACATCAGATCACTTTTGTAAATTTAATTGGATGCAGACGCCAACAGTATGACAGATGTATAACCTTTATTAAAAAGAAAAGCCAAGAATATCACACTCAGTGCTCTGGAAAACATTGCATTTGCTTTATAATTGCATAATGTTAATGCCATTACACTGTTCTGGTTCGAAGTTAAGCATCACCTAAAGCTTCCTGGCCAAAGAATGAGATTATTTAGATACAAGGCCACTGCTAAGAGGAGGAGTTTTAGTCCACTTGTCCTTTTGGCAGGGTATCTATCTTTGAAGGACGACAAGCAGCGGATGCTTAATAGAATCATTTGTTTTCTTGTCCTGTTCTTTTTTGTTTTAAAAGCCCCTTTTCCCTCCCTTCTTCTTCCGATGTTATATCACCAGATGAATCTTTGCATTCCCTAAAGGGAAGGTGCTGAACTCTGAAATAGTACAGCGAGTTGGAATCGTTGCATCAGATAAAAATGGACGCAGGTAAAATATGAATGTGATTCCAAGCCCACCAAGAATCAAGGGAAGGGAGGGGAAGGCAAGGGAAAATTAAGTCCAAAAGAAAGAAAGAAAGAAAGAAGGGACACTGAAAGCACAGTATGAACAAACAGAAAAAGCTGCAAAGATGAAGGGTAGAAAGGAAGGTAGTTGGTAGAAAATACAAGTAGAAAGAACAAATGAAGGACCTAAAGAAAGACAATTGTTTGACAGTGCAACAATGAAATGGGTCATTCCCAGCTACAAAGGCAGAAACATATGAAAGAAATGCTTTATATGGCAGATTTCACAGTAAAGCAAACTCAGCACTACACCTGGTGAGGTCAGAATCAAATCACATCTGTGAAGCAGCAAGACCAGAACTGAGGAAAGCTGATGTTTGTGTGTGTGTGTGTGTGTGTGTGTGTTGGGAGAGATTGGGTGCCTGTAGCCACTGTAGATGGTTGAACTGCAGTGGCTACAGGCACCCAATCTCTCCCAACACACACACACGACTTACTGTACAGTGCATTCAGGTTAACATTTTTTACCTAACTTGTTCACTGGGAATCAAACCCACAACCTTGCGCTGCTAACGCAATGCTCTATCACTTGAGCCACAGGAACACTATTATACCATTATATAATACTATTATTAGTATTACTTCTACTTCTACTATTTATAATAATAATAATAATAATAATAATAATAATAATAATAATAATAATAATAATAAAAGTTATAAACTGTGATAAGTAATTAATAAAATAAAAATGTAATAAATAAACAAAATAATATAACACTAATTTGTTAAAAGAACTATAACAGCAATAATAATAATAAAAATAACAATTATTATTATTATTATTATTATTATTATTATCATCTTAAATATACCGTTGCAATCACTAAATATATAAACATTTATTAAAAATTATATTGAAACTATGAAAACAAATGTGTTATACATATATATAAACAGATGTTTTAAAATAATAAAACAAGCTAATGTTTTATAGTACTTCAGATAAATCTGTATTTAATTGTTTCCTTAGAAAGCAATATCCGTCTGTTGGTCGTAGCATAAAAACTCTCACTGCCATTATTTTTACACAACAATTAAGCATCTCAAGGATGAACCTCCAAATCATTCATTACACAAGATAATAATCCATGGCTCATGAATTCATGCCTTAGACTTGTAAAAGAGATCTCTGGTGGGGTTGAGTTAATCATTCTTTATACAAAGCGGAGCGGCATCCGTTTCAAACACACTTTTAATTGACTTGAGACACCACAGAAGTCGCCACGAAAAAAAAAAAAAAACTTTACCAAAGGGTAAAAAAAAAAAAAAAAAAGCATCAAAATCTAGTAGATATACATAAATCACAAGAAGTGCGATGCGATATTGATGTTTTCGGATCAATTAGTCTTTAATAAGCAATATGCTTTGAGTCAAATTAAAGAAGTAACCTGAAGCAAAGTATATGAGCTCCATCTCCACAGAAATGAAGTCTGGAAGTGGAAAACTACAGCTGTCTATTTTATTGGACCAGAAGGATGAATGCAGGCACTGGAGATACAGATCTCTCATACAATATACACACACATATACTTTACACACATATTCTTTCTCAGATGTAAGGACTTCTGAGAGAGAGAGAGAGAGAGAGAGAGAGAGAGAGAGAGAAGCTTTTTCCATTTGTGTGAGAGCCCTGCTGTCAGATTTAAGATGGTAATAATGGGATCTCACTGTGAGCCCTCAGAGAAAGTTTAACTCAGACGTAAGATGCGGGCTGGAATAAGAATCAGGAGACAGGGAGCTTTAAACACCCTGTGGGTGTATCCTGCTACAGAAAGCCAGCGAAGCCTGGACTGGACTAAGATCTCTCCAGATATCTTTCCTTCGGTCTCCACGAGGAAGCATTTGAGGACACAACATAAAAAGTCATGTTCTGTACCTAGTAACATACAAAATGAAGACATAAAGTGCTAACTAACTGAATAGCCTCATTTACAAGTAGTACAGAAACATACTAATGTTTTTCGAAGGACTTTGTGCGTTCCCTGAGCCAAATCTTTTTCTTTCACCACAGGAATAGATTAAGATTATTTACGCCTCAGTTCATATGAACAACTCCCATTCATTGCATTGGACGAGAACCAAAAGAATAATGTAAAGTCTCAATACCAGAGTACAAACAGCATTTTCCGCCGCTCTCAGCCGAGACAGTCTGACAGAAAGGGCTACTGTTTGATTTGGAATAAAGGAATAATAAAATCGTTGAATAGGGTGACAGTAGGCCACATTTTATCCCCAGGCATGTACTGTTTTGAGGTCAGACTTGAGGGCCAAAGTAGGTCCAAGAAATTAAGCCTGATAATATAGCAGCATTTAGCACAATGAGGGAATCTGTGAAAATCTAAATTCATAAATATATTAAAAAAACAGTAATTGAATATTAATTAATATCAAGTTTTCTTTATTATTATAAAAACATTTTAGAATATAGAGAACTAAACATAAAATATATTTGTATAATATATGTATATGTATATATATATATATATATATATACACACACACACACACACACACACACACACACACACGTATACATATATATATACATATACAGTGGGGATCGAAAGTTTGGGCAGCCTTTGCAGAATCTGTGAAAATATGAGTAATTTTCAAAAAATAAGAGAGATCATACTATATGCATGTTATATTTTATTTAGTACTGTCCTGAGTAAGATATTGTACATAAAAGATATTAACATTTAGTCCAGAAGACAAAAACAATGCTGAAATTATTAAAATAACCCCATTCAAAAGTTTGGGAACCTTTGGTTCTTAATACTGTGTTCTGTTACCTGATGATCCTCGACTGTCTTTCTGTTTTGTGATGGTTGTGCATGAGTCCCTTGTTTGTTCTGAACAGTTAAACTGAGCAGCGTTCTTCAGAAAAATCTTTAAGGTCCTGCAGATTCTTCAGTTTCCAGCATATTTGCATATTTGAACCATTTCCAGCAGTGACTGTATGATTTTGAGATGCATCTTTTCACACTAAGGACAATTGAGGGACTCAAACACAACCATTTAAAAAGATTCAAACATTCACTGATGCTCCAGAAGGAAACAAGATGCATTAAGAGCTGATGAAGATGTCCAAATTTGTCTTATTTTGTTGAAATATATATTTTTTTCATTTAGTTCTGCCCTTTGTAAGCAACAGAAGATACTTGTATGTTTCCCGGTACACAAATTAAGTACAATTTACCTTGATCTTCAAATTCCAAAAGTTTTCACCCCCCAGCTCTTAATGCATCTTGTTTCCTTCTGGAGCATCAGTATAATATATATCTTTAATTCATTGTAAATATACATATATATATTTTTTTTAGCAAATGTCATCAATTAATTGTATTCTGAACAGCCACTGCAAGAGAAGTTTGTCTTTCTAAATCTGTGATTTTAAGAATATTGCTGGTTTACCTTGACACTAATTCATTCAGATCCCGCCTAAAGGCTGGTCATCCACATTGAGAAAACAGCATAAGAGGACAGGATAATGCAAAGACTCTCAATAGGGAATCGGTTCAACACTGCAGCTGGAATTGCTTACCAGATCGGCAATGAACAGGGTAAGGATCTGTCTCGGCACAAGAAGTCAGATTAAAAGCGCACACTGCAGTGATGAATCCTCTCATCAGCAGAAATAATCAAATGGCTAAGGTCACCTTTGTTGAGGAGCATATAGTGTGGAGAGAGGTGCACCTGTCAAACGTTAACTTTAGTGATGAGAGTTAGTTATGTTTTTATTTGCCAAACTGAGGAAAGACTGAAGCCCAAGTGCAGAACACTGATATAAACCCAATTGAAAAGCTCTGGAAAAACCTTGGCGACAAAGTTATGGCTAAGAAACTCACTACAGCTGTGAATGATCAATGTCATTATCAATGTATGCTTTATATTCTTGCAAAAATAGAAATTATACTGATATTCTTTCTTTTTGGAGTCTGAATAACAGGGTACAGGCAATCCCAAGCACAACAATCATCTTTGTGTAATTTTCTGGAGATCCAAACAGCTGGAATGATTCGGATCAAGCCGGAACCAGCAGCCGGACTTCTTCCAGCACCATCCAGAGCTCTTCCATTCTCTTGCTTAATCAGGTTAATCTCAAATTAATTAGCCTTGCTAAAAAAGGATTGAGAGTTCTCGCTTTCTGTCAACAAGACTGGGGGGTAACAGAAGGAAGAGAGTGGGAGGGTGTACAAGGATTGGTGAAAAAAAAAGACAAGGGTTGCGGTTGTAAAACATGGTTGGGGGGGGGGTGTCCCCATGGGAAACAAAATGAATAAGAGTAAGTCAATGAAAGTGGCATTGTGCCAAGGAAAGACACAGTCAGCGAACACGGCACGCATTCATTTAGAGCTCTGTCTGCGCAATACAAGGGCCTTGTGGGTACTCTGACATCGTTACCACTAGAAAGAGCCACTCATTACATTCCCAGTTGATGTTGAATGAAAAATACAACATGGAGACTCCAGGGACTGAAAGCATCACATTAATTATCCCTTTGATACATGAGCATTTGTGTTGGTTGTAGTGTAATTGGTGTTGCATTGTTCCACACGGGTCTACATGTCACACGTAATGTTCATTACTAAGCCATTATATGACATCCGGATGTATCCTATTCATAATGACTTAGGTGTCAATGGGGAAAATTTGAAATTTCTGGTTTTTATGTCAGAGCTGGGATGGAAAACAGAGTTGTTTCCCACTGCTACGGCTAAAAAAAAAACTGCCAAAATGCATCATGGTTAGCGAAACCGACTGCGCTTTGAAGGATTCTGAGAGAAGAGAGGAAAACAACAACCCTGCCAAACCCATCGGAGAATCAGGAAAGCATGACTGAGCCTAGCATCCTGCCATCCCAACACGTAACCAAGGAGACGGCTAACTACAGCGCCTGCTAACTGCTCGCCAGCAATGCATAGGCTTTGGACTTCAGACAAACCCAAGGGAGTCCATCCAGCACAGTGACATGAATCCTATTTAGAGACCAAAAGCGTGGCTGAAACTCCATCAGGCTCATTATTCCTTGAAATCGGTAAACACGACACCCATTATAACTCAGTTTAATGAACAATTAAATATTCACATACACATCTGAACTCCCAAAGAAAAAATGTATCAGTCCAACCCGATTTTGCCTTGCTAAATAATTCAAAATTTTAAATATCCAAAAACCAAGAAGCTCAACTTAAGAGTTTGATTCAGAGCAGATTGTTAAAATAGGAAAATTTGCATAGCATTTTAGCATTTCCCTTCTTCCTACAAACAACAGTTTCTGGTATTAAAACTGAGTCAGTTAATGTCACACTTCACTAATAACACAATGTGCCAAGTTTCCTGCTGAATAGTTTACACTGGCTTACCTTTCATGCCAAACTTTGAGCGTCTGCCATATTTGTTGATTAGCACAAACATAACGACAAGGAGAACGCAGGCGAAGCCAGCCAAGCCAACTGCAATCGATACCTAGAGGAGCAGGAAACACAACATTTAATTTAATTGAAGAACCAAAATATGAAATGAGAGCCAAATTTATAACAGTCTAAACCGGTTTAGCACTTAGCTTAGCTCTAGCAGCTCAGCAGTTATAAAGGATTACTGTATTTTTTTTAAACTGAATATTGGCATACTGCTTACTGCACATGGTATAAACTGTTTACTGCCTAATTAGAAGAAAAATCTTACATTGTTGTCACATTGTCTCATTACACTGCATGTTTAATTCACACTGTAAATGTTTAGCTATTTTTACTTAATATTCAAAGTCTATGCAAAAAACTCAAATGGGTAAAATAATAGGTATCATTAACAAATTTTTGATGAAAGGCTGTACAGAAGAAGGTTTAGGTGTGTTTTATAAAAATGGCTAACCTCATTTATTATAATTTATTAGCATTGCATCTTGGGAAATGGTATGCTAAGTTGCACATTTTGGCCAATTAGAGTCCAGCAACGACTGAACTTTGCGGGTACGGTCGGCCACGGGTCTCCAAAAATGGACCAGTGCAGGACTCTGTGGCCAATATAGGTCATCTGGGTATTCTACATGTACGCACAGATAAAAATATGCATTCTGTTTACTTTCTACACACTGCAGAAATAGTAGTATGCTAGCATGCTAAAACATTAGCTTATTTGATAATATAATAATTTGTAATGTAAAATGATATTTACAGTCTTTTATGAGGGAACTACAGTACAGGAATGACATAACTAACAACTTAAAATGCGTCAAATATTTCAATCTAATCTTGTGTCTCAAGCAGAAGGAAAAATGCAATTTTATAGCAAACCTACGAAGCATGTCTTGACTTGTTTATGTGATTTGTATTGATGTCGTAATCATGAGGGGTTTATGTAATTGAAGTCATAAGTTGCATATGGCAGCGGTAGATTTGATAAATTGCATGAAAAGAGAAGGGCAAAGTATAAAAAAGAAAAAAAGATTATAATAATAATTCAGGTTAGGTGTTGTAAGAGATGGCACAGCCAAGATATACTACCTTATGGGAAATACAAAGCATACAACTTAATATAATGTCTAAATGCTCCAGATCAACACCAAATAAAGACAATAAACATTAAATCGAAGCAGTCAAAGTGCTGGAATAAAGCTATCAGAAGCAAAAAGCTTTTCCCCATAGTTAGGACCTCCAAACAACTGAGGGCCATGCTCAATCTTTGTGCTTGTGCCCGAGTCACTATTAAAACCTTCAGATGAGAATATAATCTCCATCTAGTCAATTATAGCACAAAGATTAACAAAAGTACTTTTTTTAAGCAGCTGTGGAAACATATAAGCCACAAGGGAACCGGCAGATAGAGGAGGTAAAATGTGAGGGGAAAAAAATGAACATGAAGAAAATATTTTAGAATAGTTTGTTTTCAACACCTCTGCCGTGTGTTCCTGGGAACAAGATGTTCAAGTAACCTCATTATGCTTCATATGAGTGCTTCGATCTCAGGAGACAAAAATAACACTTACGCCAAACGTGTCCTCTTCAGGCCGATGTGTCATGGTTGTAACAGCTGTCGGAGTCGGACTCCCTAGAAAACAAACAAGAGTGTCGTTGTCTCCAGAAAAAGAAAGAAAGAAAAGGGATTTTTTTTTTTTACCACATGGACATACTGCATACTGTACATTACTGTGACCCCCAAAATGGGTAAATTACTTATGTTTTCACCTTTGATCAATTTAATTTATCCTGGCTGAAGTATAATTTATTTTGAGAGGTGAAAAAAAAAAGATTAACACCAGAGATTTCAATGATATAGTGTTTGTATAAAATTAATACAATTATAATTCATTTGCAATTAATGCAAAATGTAATACAATTAATTTAATAGAAAAAAATTAAATGATATGTCTAAAGCTATAGTTATATGTATATTTATATATGTATAATATGTATATATATATATATATATATATATATATATATATATATATATATATATTATATATATATATATATATTTTTTTTTTATTATTTTAAACTTACTTAAATATATATGTGCTTAAGCATCCAAATACATATTGGATACATTATTGGAGCATATTGGAGGCAAATGTAAAAGCAGCACAGACTTTATTTTCCCTCCATGTCATTTTCAATAAATTTTCACTTACTACCTACGAATCTACAGACTTGTTAATAAAACACGCCATAACTTAATTTGGTTTTGTCGAACCAGCCTTTAAAAGGTGATGGGTGTTTTGTGTTTACTCAGAAGTAAAACCATTTTGAGACAAAAAAAAAAAATCAAATTCTGCTCCTGAAGGGCCACTCCTGCTGTATAAATTTATCTCCCACATGACAGCCTGGAAGTTTCCAGTGTCCGAAGACCTCGATTTTCTGGTTCAGGTGTGTTTAATCAGGGCTGGAGCTAAACTCTGCTGGAAGGTGGCCCTCAAGGAGCAGGACTACACAACTTCTAGTTTTAAGAGAACTGTTGGGGATTATTCACTAAATATGTCTTGGGGCAAAATACTGTTTGATTAGACTGTTGCAAGGTTACTGCCATTTCGTTAGGGAGTCTGATTGTAGATTAAGGAGCTGCCTATTATTCATATAGTATCGAGCCGAACCCTAAGGCTGTTCATGGTAGCCCTAGCCATCTAACTTCATCCAGAGTTTTGACAGTATCAGTCTGTCATTCGCATTTCTGTGCCTCAACTTGATTAAATATTGTTAATTAGGGTGATATCAGTATAATAAACATTCTCGTGAAGGTCAGTAATCGTCTCTCGGAAAGTTTCTTGTTGTAAAGGATCAGATTTTTCACCCATACTGACAGATATGGTTCACTTTACGCCAAAAATACAAAACAGGTCTAATAACAGCACTCCCAACTATGGCGGCCGGCCATCTGAGAATAAGGCCGAGGTAATTGTTTGGAGGGTAGTTGTTTGTTCAGTGCACAGACCAAATGATGTGTTTCTAAATCATTCTTTGTTTTATGATAAACAAACCTAATGAATAAGTTACAAAAATTCATGCAGCAAACAATTAAAGGGAGAAACTCACCATATTCTGTGTAGTCTACTGAGAAAAGAGGGGGAAACACACAGTTGTATATGAAAACACATTTTTAAAACGTTATTGTACCATGATTAGCAATTACCCCTCATTTCTTGTGCAATTATGGTAATGTGTATATATATATATATATAATATATATATATATATATATATATATATAATATATATATGTATATATTATATGTGTATATATATAATATATATATATGTGTGTGTGTGTGTGTGTGTGTGTGTGTGTTTGGTGTGTGTTTGTGTAAACATTACATAATTGCAGTTTAACATGCAATTTTAAACTTTAAAGGAAATGATGTGGAATAGACATGATATTTCATATGATTTGCATGTACATTTACATTATATTTACATTTATTCATTTAAGCAGACGCTTTTATCCAAAGCGACTTATATATGAAGACAGTATAACATATATATATATAATATATATATATATATATATATATATATATATATATATATATATATATATATATATGTTCGTGCACACAATTAAAGTGCTGCGAGGTCAAAAAATTGTGTTTGGTACCATTTATTTCTTATATTTCTGAATTAAATCCCTAATGCCCACCAAGAAAACTTTTTTATCATAAACACTGTAAAAATAGTAATATTGTGAAAACGTATTAACGTTTAAAACAACTTGTTTATTATTATTTTAATATATTTAAAATTTTGCATGTGTGTTCTGAAAACTAAAACATTTTTATGAAAACTGGTGCATTTTGTGTGTGCGTGGGAGTTTTGGTCAGTTAAAATGTATCCTTGCTTAAGCATTCACTTCTATGACAAAAACAAATCATACTGACCACTTTTTATGCCAATTAAAAACAATGAAGAAAACATTTTGTATTTAATACTAAATTGTCCATAATCATCATCATCATCAATTCATAAATTATTTGATAAAAATGTTTTGTTTAAAACCAAAAATTTACAACACTTTTCATATATAAAACGTATATATATATATATATATATATATATATATATATATATATATATATATATATATATATATATATATATATATATATATATTTCACTGTTCTCAACTCAACATCTGTGACCTAACAGCTCTAATCATAGAAACACTAATCATACACTTCCACCAATACAAGAGAATGTGACTCTTTTTTTTTTTTTTTGATAACACAAAGTAGTTACTTTTGCATTCTTTTGTCCACTTTTACGGGAAAAACATTTTCAGTTGTAACTGACAGTTCACTCACTGGGAAAACATTATGTAACTGTAGGTTTTAAAATAACAGGCAACGTAATAGTGTAGAAATGAGTCACGTACCATCAAAGGGTGGCTGAAGAAAGTGGGCGTACACAGTTTTGACAGCCACGCCCAGGAAGTTGCTGGCCTCCAGAGTGTAATTCCCATTGTTGTGGTGTGTGGGGTTTTTGAATAAGAGGCATCCCTCTAAGTTGTCCAGATAGACATCCATTTTTGGTGTAACATAGTCTGTCGGCTTGATCTCCCTGCCATTATAGTACCAGCGGAGGGTGGGCAGGGGGTTTGCACGCACCGTGAAGACCATACACGTGTCATGCCTCTTCTCTGGCTCCTCAAACTTAATGATGACAGGAGGGACTGCAGGAGAGAAATAAAATACTTTTATACAGAAAGGATTAAATACTTTGTGTTACCATCCAACTTAATTCAAAAATCAATGACAATGTATTATTATAAACTGCGTTTATGCAAGAGTGGGACTTTGGCCTCTGGAGCACATGTAGATTGTATGAAGCCTCATGGACTGTTGGCTAAACGTCTAATGCATATGGGACACAAAAGTGGAAACACTTTAGGGATGTCAAAGTCATCATCGGATTGGTTGAATTCTATAGGATTTCTGCGAGACTTATGTATCGTGTTCTTTAACGTTCCACCTGGAAACAAAGATACCATGGGCACCAAACCCCCTCACGAAAGAAGAAAGCCGCTGTGTTTTCAACTGTGACGACGAGCGCTTATCTGGAACAGCTAAATGCTGGATTTTCAAAAGTATGTGAAATATTTAAAGTTTGTGACATAGAATCTTTAAAATACGTCTGAGAGTTTTACTCACCGGTCTGATTTGCGAAACATTTCCAAATCTCGAAGCGTGACGATGAATGAAATGATCTGTGATTAGTTGTTTGAAATGTTAGTCAAAGGCCTCATAGAAGGGCCTTGGCCAATGAAAGATGCCATGAATTCCAGACCTTCATTCTTCTCATTACATTACATTATTCAATTAGTTTTT
>NW_020528208.1:15000-18567 GCF_003368295.1 Carassius auratus | reverse complement strand
TTCAAATTCCAAAATTTTCACCCCCCAGCTCTTAATGCATCTTGTTTCCTTCTGGAGCATCAGTATAATATATATCTTTAATTCATTGTAAATATACATATATAATTTTTTTAGCAAATGTCATCAATTAATTGTATTCTGAACAGCCACTGCAAGAGAAGTTTGTCTTTCTAAATCTGTGATTTTAAGAATATTGCTGGTTTACCTTGACACTAATGATCAGATCCCGCCTAAGGCTGGTCATCCACATTAAGAAAACTGCATAAGAGGACATGATAATGCAAAGACTCTCAATAGGGAATCGGTTCAACACTGCAGCTGGAATTGCTTACCAGATCGGCAATGAACAGGGTAAGGATCTGTCTCGGCACAAGAAGTCAGATTAAAAGCACACACTGCAGTGATGAATCCTCTCATCAGCAGAAATAATCAAATGACTAAGGTCACCTTTGTTGAGGAGCATATAGTGTGGAGAGAGGTGCACCTGTCAAACGTTAACTTTAGTGATGAGAGTTAGTTATGTTTTTATTTGCCAAACCGAGGAAAGAATGAAGCCCAAGTGCAGAACACTGACATAAACCCATTGAAAAGCTCTGGAAAAACCTTGGCGACAAAGTTATGGCTAAGAAACCCACTACAGCTGTGAATGATCAATGTCATTATCAATGTATGCTTTATATTCTTGCAAAAATAGAAATTATACTGATATTCTTTCTTTTTGGAGTCTGAATAACAGGGTACAGGCAATCCCAAGCACAACAATCATCTTTGTGTAATTTTCTGGAGATCCAAACAGCCGGAACGATTCGGATCAAGCCGGAACCAGCAGCCGGACTTCCAGCACCATCCAGAGCTCTTCCATTCTCTTGCTTAATCAGCTTAATCTCAAATTAATTAGCCTTGCTAAAAAAGGATTGAGAGTTCTCGCTTTCTGTCAACAAGACTGGGGGGTAACAGAAGGAAGAGAGTGGGAGGGTGTACAAGGATTGGTGAAAAAAAAAGACAAGGGTTGCGGTTGTAAAACATGGTTGGGGGGGGTGTCCCCATGGGAAACAAAATGAATAAGAGAAAGTCAATGAAAGTGGCATTGTGCCAAGGAAGACACAGTCAGCGAACACGGCACGCATTCATTTAGAGCTGTGTCTGCGCAATACAAGGGCCTTGTGGGTACTCTGACATCGTTACCACTAGAAAGAGCCACTCATTACATTCCCAGTTGATGTTGAATGAAAAATACAACATGGAGACTCCAGGGACTGAAAGCATCACATTAATTATCCCTTTGATACATGAGCATTTGTGTTGATTGTAGTGTAATTGGTGTTGCATTGTTCCACACGGGTCTACATGTCACACGTAATGTTCATTACTAAGCCATTATATGACATCCGGATGAATCCTATTCATAATGACTTAGGTGTCAATGGGGAAAATTTGAAATTTCTGGTTTTTATGTCAGAGCTGGGATGGAAAACAGGGTTGTTTCCCACTGCTACGGCTAAAAAAAAAACTGCCAAAATGCATCATGGTTAGCGAAACTGACTGCGCTTTGAAGGATTCTGAGAGAAGAGAGGAAAACAACAACCCTGCCAAACCCATCGGAGAATCAGGAAAGCATGACTGAGCCCACTGCCCAACACGTAACCAAGGAGACGGCTAACTACAGCGCCTGCTAACTGCTCGCCAGCAATGCATAGGCTTTGGACTTCAGACAAACCCAAGGGAGTCCATCCAGCACAGTGACATGAATCCTATTTAGAGACCAAAAGCGTGGCTGAAACTCCATCAGGCTCATCATTCCTTGAAATCGGTAAATACGACACCCATTATAACTCAGTTTAATGAACAATTAAATATTTACATACACATCTGAACTCCCAAAGAAAAAATGTATCAGTCCAACCCGATAACTTTGCCGTTGCTAAATAATTCCAAAATTTATAAATTACCAAAAACTCCAAGAAAGCTCAAACTTAAGAGTTTGATTCAGAGCAGTATTGTTATAAACATATTGGAAAAATGTTGCATATGCATTTATGCATTTCCCCTTCCTTCCTACAACAACGAGTTTTCTGGTAATTAAATACTGGAATTCAGATTAATGTCACAGCTTCACTAATAACACATGTTGCCACAGTTTCCTGCTGTAATTAGTTTACACTGGTCTTTACCTTATCATGATCCATAATCTTTTGAGCGCTCTTGCCATATTTGTTGCATTAGCACAAACATAGTACTGAGCAAGGACTGAGTAACGCAGTGCGAAGCCAGCCAAGCCAACTCGCATAATCGATACCTAGAGGAGCAGGAAACACAACATTTAATTTAATTGAAAGAACCAAAATATGAAATGAGAGCCAAATTTATAACAGTCTAAACCGGTTTAGCACTTAGCTTAGCTCTTAGCAGCTCAGCAGTTATAAAGGATTACTGTATTTTTTAAAACTGAATATTGGCAGTACTGCTTACTGCACATGGTAATAAACTGTTTACTTGCCTTAATTAGAAGAAAATCTTACATTGTTGTCACATTGTCTCATTACACTGCATGTTTAATTCACACTGTAAATGTTTTAGCTATTTTTACTTAATATTCAAAGTCTATGCAAAAAACTCAAATGGGTAAAATAATAGGTTATCATTAACAAATTTTTTGATGAAAGGCTGTACAGAAGAAGGTTTAGGTGTGTTTTATAAAAATGGCTAACCTCATTTATTATAATTTATTAGCATTGCATCTTGGGAAATGGTATGCTAAGTTGCACATTTTGGCCAATTAGAGTCCAGCAACGACTGAACTTTGCGGGTACGGTCGGCCACGGGTCTCCAAAATGGACCAGTGCAGGACTCTGTGGCCAATATAGGTCATCTGGGTATTCTACATGTACGCACAGATAAAAAATATGCATTCTGTTTACTTTCTACACACTGCAGAAATAGTAGTAATGCTAGCATGCTAAAAACATTAGCTTATTTGATAATATAATAATTTGTAATGTAAAATGATATTTACAGTCTTTTATGAGGGAACTACAGTACAGGAATGACATAACTAACAACTTAAAATGCGTCAAATATTTCAATCTAATCTTGTGTCTCAAGCAGAAGGAAAAATGCAATTTTATAGCAAACCTACGAGCATGTCTTGACTTGTTTATGTGATTTGTATTGATGTCGTAATCATGAGGGGTTTATGTAATTGAGTCATAAGTTTGCATATGGCAGCGGTAGATTTTGATAAATTGCATGAAAAGAGAAGGGCAAAGTATAAAAAAGAAAAAAAAGATTATAATAATAATTCAGGGTTAGGTGTTGTAAGAGATGGCACAGCAAGATATACTACCTTATGGGAAATACAAAGCATACAACTTAATATAATGTCTAAATGCTCCAGATCAACACCAAATAAAGACATATAAACATTAAATCGAAGCAGTCAAAGTGCTGGAATAAAGCTATCAGAAGCAAAAAGCTTTTCCCCATAGTTAGGACCTCCAAACAACTGAGGGCCATGCTCAATCTTTGTGCTTGTGCCCGAGTCACTATTAAAACCTTCAGATGAGAATA
>NW_020528208.1:0-10000 GCF_003368295.1 Carassius auratus | reverse complement strand
TTAAAGCTGCGGTAAGGAACTTTTGACGCTCTAGCGGTTAATAAACAGAACTGCTTGCGTCTTGAGGAAGAACATCGTAGCCGGAACTACTTCTCTCTGTTTATGTCTATGAAGAATCACAAAGGTCCTGGGTTACTCCGCCACGGTACCCCCGAAGCAATCTAAAATAGTCTGAATATAAACACTTATTATAGGTGCACCCTAGTGATTCAGGACAAGCTAAAAACACGGTTTGGAAAATGGATTCATGGTGTACTTACTTATTATATACATTTTTCTACATTTTGAACACAAACAAAGTTACGGACCGCAGCTCTGATTGGTTATTTTTACTGGGAGCGCATGACTTTCTGCAAATGGCAATAGGAACACTGGGAGGAGCCAGAGGAGCTTGATTTTTTTCACAGATTATCTGTCTCATATTCTACTGTCAGGACATAATGACAGGTTTAACAAATATGAAAAAAATATATATTTACAAAAGTTACCTACTGCAGCTTTAAGGATTGTGAGAGAGAGAAAGAGAGAGACTGACTGACTTTCTCCTATTTCCACAGAATTTGCCACTCTAAGCAAATCTTACAGAGTCAATAAATATTGAGTGTGGGAAGAATCATGTTGCACTGTTGTTGGCCAACACCATTCAGTATAAATGTAAATACTGATGCAACACTGCAGCCTCACATTACATTGTAATTTTATCTTGCTGTGTTCTTTAAAGGTCTTTAATTGCCTTACTTCATTCCAAGTGGGTGGAAACAGCTGTCGTTGGATATTGTGATGCTGTATTGTGTTTTCTTACTGTATCCATAGTTATTGTTTATTTTTTCAATTTGTTTTTTAATTTTATTTATGTCAAAGCATCACATGCTTTACAGGTACATCTGAAAACAATTGAATTCATATTTTATTTTAATATTATTTAATATAATTTATGGAATTTTAACTTAGCACAAAGGCACAAGTAAATTCAAAGTGGTCTTCATTTAGTAGGTCTTCTTGCTGGTTAGTCAGTTCTGGAGTTAAGATTTATGTATTGCTTCATTTAATTACTGTTTATTGTATATCATCCTGTTGTGTTTCTTACTGGAGCCACATCTTTATATATTATCCTTATTTGAGGCAGAGTCTGTCATTGTTCTCGGCCTTTTCACTTTTTTGGATTTGTTTGGTTTGATTCTCAGGGTTACTATTTACATTTTGATTAGAGGCATAGTTTCTTTTTGCTCATTTTCATGAGTAGCCTATTGCCTCAGGGTTGTTGTTTCTTTCATTTTCTTTTTCATTTGGGATACTATTTTTTTGCATGCCTGCCCCTATATGGGAAAAATAAACGTCCTTTTTTTTCTGCTAAAAATGCAATGTGCATTGATTTTTTTTCCAAGAGTGGTATAAGGCACAAAACACATTTTAAGTGAACAAAAACAATGAACATTTTTAAGTTTCTGATTCCTAAGACCCCATGCATACCCTTCCCGATGCACAAACACAGAAAATGCACCACCTAACTCTGCCACAAAGCAATCATGTTGCCTGCTCCACACTAAAACTTGATAACATTGATAAATCTTTTTAATATTTCATTTACAGCCTTTTTTCATGTGAAAAGTCTAGATGAAGAACAGCCCTCACTATCACAGATCAATAAACTACACAAATGAATTTCCTACAACATGCTGGGTTGTGTAGAACCTGAGATTTCTTTTTTGTAGGAGTAGGGCTATTTCTGATGAAGAAATTCTGCATTATTTGTTAACAAATTTCATTAGCCTCACTTAGATTTTTTTTTTCATTATTTATTCCATTTTTTATTTATTTAATTCAACAAAGCAGCCATTTGTACCATAATTGGCTACATTAAATACTACTATTAATTAAACGCAGCTAATATACAAAACCACATTTAACACGTAGTGTGTCATTTCTGTGCTGCTAACATCACTAAACAGAACTACAAAACAATACAACCCAATTACATGAAAAAAAAATATTTTACTAGGTAGCGATTTTGTATGATTTCATAACGTGATTTGTATGGAAACATTCCATTTTGAGGTGGGGTGGTGGGGGCCCCCCTTAACCATAGGGCCAACCCTAAGTGTCAATACAAAAGTTTATAAATAAGATGAATTCATAAGAATTACCTATCATTTCACTAAAATGTAAAAAAGCTAATTGCCATAAAAGTGTGTTGAAACAATCTGTTGTCGAACAGGTTTCCAGAACACCCTCTATCTCTCTTTCTCTCTGCCATTGGTCAGTCCATCAGGCAGACCCGCCCCAAACTCACACCATTGGATGAACCAGTTGCTAAGCTGGCTAGATCGGAATACTAAAACAGACAAAGATGTTTTGAAAGCACCACAAACCACAGTCTTTACACTTTTGAGCAAAACCAACCGACGCAACGGCTTAGTTTTAGGTGCCTACATGCTAAGCTAGAAAAATAAAAAGTATTTTAATAATAAAAATTACACACTTCACCTCTACCTTTTTGTCGCATTGATTCTGCATTCCTCAGAGCCATTTTGATCAATAGTACTCACTTCAAAAAACTTTCCAGTGATCTCACCTCCCTAAATGCCTACTTCTTTAAATAAAAAGCAATACAAATTAAGAAACCGAGTTGGTAGCCATGAAGCACAGTACCAATAGTGATAGTAATAAGCTAAAGAGGCAGACAAAGCCAGTTATGTGAGCTAGACAGAGGCTGTAAGGTAGAATTGGCACATTAGAGGCATTGAGGCTCAATGTAAAGGCATTCCAGAGACAGAGAACAAGAAAAGGAGCACTTACACTGCACTGAAAGCTGTATTGAGGCATTAGTCATCCCAACTATATTCTCTGCAATGCAGGTCAGCATGAAGCTGTTATCGTCTCGGCTGATGTTGACCAGAGTTAAGTTGATGGAGTGAACATTCGGTGGATATTGATTGGACTAGAAGAGAGGAGGACACAATAGCTATTGGAAACACAACCAAGCTTGCACAGATTCAACAAATGGTTTATGGTGTATACTAGCCACTGTAAGGCTCGAGTGAGTGATTTAATGGATCTTATATTGGGTAAACTGCATATTTAATTTTAAACATGAAACCGTGACTGTTAGGGATAGACGTATAGTCCATTTAAAAAGGTAGTACTGTCTATACAGCTGAAAAAAAGAACAGTTTGCTGGTTTTAACTGGATTATCTTGTTGGTCTCCCAACAGTTTTCCAATGTTGCTTTGTCTACTGTTTTAAATATGCCATCTACCTTGACTAAGGTCCTTAAGAGGTACAGTACAGACCAAAAGTTTGGACACACCTTCTCATTCAAAGAGTTTTCTTTTTTTTTTCATGACTATGAAAATTGTAGAGTCACACTGAAGGCATCAAGGGCTATTTGACCAAGAAGGAGAGTGATGTGGTGCTGCGCCAGATGACCTGGCCTCCACAGACACCGGACCTGAACCCAATCCAGATGGTTTAGGGGTGAGCTGGACCACAGACAGAAGGCAAAATGGCCAACAAGTGCTAAGCATCTCTCGGGGAACTCCTTCAAGACTGTTGGAAGACCATTTGAGGTGACTACCTCTTGAAGCTCATCAAGAGAATGCCAAGAGTGTGCAAAGCAATAATCAAAGTAAAAGGTGGCTACTTTGAAGAACCTTGAATATGACAGATTTTCAGTTGTTTCACACTTTTTTGTTATGTATATAATTCCATTTATAATTCCACATGTGTTGATTCATAGTTTTGATGCCTTCAGTGTGAATCTACAATTTTCATACTCATGAAAATAAAGAAAATTATTTGAATGAGATGGTGTGTCCAAACTATTGGTCTGTACTGTACATAAAATCCATGTTGATTGCAAGTCAAAAGGCTACATGCAAAAGTCTGCCTTACTTGATGAGTGTTAATGGAGTGCAGTCCACCAACAGTCCAATCCACTTCTGGTACCGGCACTCCTGACCCATTACAGGTGATTGTCACCCTGTCACCTTCCATCACTGTCAGGTTACTGTGACTTACGCTGATCTCCGGCAAATCTTGGTGGGGAATAGACAAGCAGTCACGGTATGAAAAACAACAGAAGAATCGCCTCAAATGCTGTTGAAGAATTTGGATGACGATTGTCATTATTTACTCACATTCATTTCAATCCAAACCTGTATAACTTGATGATTTTCTTTTGCAGAACATGAATGATATTTAAAAAAATGTCTGTTTTTGTCCATTTAATGTCCCATACCACAGTGAGAGATGTTCATGCGCTGTAGAGGGATCTTGAAGACACCGTTATTGCAGAACAGGTGCTGGTTATGGAGCCCGGCTTCACCTCGCTGCTGCCACAGCTGGATCCAACGGATATTGCAGCTGCAGTTAAACACCACTCCTTCAAGTTTCCTGCCACAACAAAATATAGAGTTCTTACTGAGGACACACAAACATGCACACAGTGCCAAGAAGGTCCATTTAGAAAACCAGGAGAAAACTAGGTGAAGGACAACATTATCCTACAAAACATCAACTTCTCCAGCACCCATCAGTCAACCAAGGCCTGGAGAGCTGCTGGCGTGCTTCCATTTTGCAGCCAGAGCGGGTTCTGTGCCCAGGGCTTTGTGTACGAATGCTTTCTGGACTGCAGCCCTTTCCTGGCCACGTCTGTCCAGCTATTCATCGTGCCAGATTCACCACTGGTGCCCAGGGCGATCACAGTCCCCGCAAATGAAGTCAAACAAAACATGAGCTTCTGGATTAAGGCAAAAACTAAGCCACTAGATGTGATATAATATAATATTTCGGTGCAGTCTAAATTGAATACTCGCCCAAAAATACGTCAAAATGTTCAAATAAAAGACCTAGTCAATCCAGATGGGTACATTAGTTTGTAACTTAGGAACTGCAACATTTTAAAACAAATTGTAAGACTAATCTTAAACCTTAACATTGTATTAAAGAATCAACCTGTCTACTAAAGAAAAATTTCGGAACCAGCACATAAAACAGCTTTTACCTAAGTCTTTACTATAATCATGAGTTTATCTGAAGACAGTTTAAAGCAGAAAATCTAAATATAATCCAACATTTTCCAATTTTTGTTACAGGCCCAGTTTTACAAAGATGCAAACGTGGACTTCTCTTGTATATGATTACTGCCTTCATTATGTGTCACATTTACAATTTCATTTGGCAGACGCTTTCATCCAAAGTGGCGTAAAATGCATTCAAGGTTTAGATTTTACTAGTACTTCCTGGAAATGGAACATGTAACACTGCCGTTTCTAGAGCCACGCATGTAAAACTATAGAAATGTATGTAAAAGTCTCTTAAAATAAAGCATTTTTGCATTAAACTATTGCAGTGTCGCAGTCGATACAAATATGATTGCACTGTCACATTTACAATTTCAATTGGCAGATGCTTTCATCCGAAGCAACTTAAAATGAATTCAAGGTTAGGGTTTCTTAAAGGATCTTCTTGATGCTCAGTAACACATGGGATTATTAGTGCATACATTTAACCGGACAGACGGAAGGGTGTGAGGTCAAGCCCACATAAAGCTGGCATAAGATAACACCTCCACCCACTACTGCCTCACTTGCCTAATGAAGGGCTTCCTTTCAGAACCATTTCCATGCCAATGACTCCAACACCTACTCCCAGTGCAGGGGGGAACAACAACCACCTCTATCCTTCTCAGTATCTCATTTCACGCTCCTTCAAACAACCTTTGAGCACAGCCACCTCCACTCCTGCACCAAAAACAGACATCATCTACATCAAACTCCTCCAAATGTCTAAATGTCAACTCTGACATATTTCCCTGCGTTCATGAAGGCTCCACTGAGAGTTTAAAGGGTCTTAGACTTCCTGGAAATGTTGAGTCAGGGGTGCTGTTTCCCAGTGCTTTAAACTATCCTCTTCCCTGCTTATATCTTCTTCTTATCTGGTGTTGAGGGCCAAGCTGAAGACATTACTGCAACTATCCAGTATACCTGATGGACAAATGCTCAAGCAGCAATAAAACAAAGAGGATATTACAAAGTCAAGAAGATATGGGGATTTCAGTGTTTCAGCCAAAGGAGCCCCAACATATGATTTAAAAGCCCTCCTTTAAGTTGATATGTACCTCTAGTACTTCTGTTTTTAATAATTAAACTCATATGCTGTCAGTTTAATGGTGTGCATTTATTTTAAAATATAAAGTTTTTTTTAGAAAGTCATGTTATTTATTTGTGATTATTTTATCTTCACTAAAATAATGAACATTTTATCTTTTTTTATATATTTTTATTTAAGAATGTGCTAGTATAATAATTGAAATAATTTCAACATTTATTGGGGCCCCCGAGGCAAATTATAAAATAAAAATAAATAAAAAAATAATAATAATAAAATATATTTAATAATAAAAAGGGATAGATATATTAGGAGATAGAATGCATATTTAAAATAAATAAACAAACAAAGAAACATAAAAAAACAGGGACACAAACTAGGAGATGGAATGTATTTTTAATACATAAATAAAACCGGGAGATTGATTAACTATGAGGTAGATGCATGTTTTAAATAAAACAAAATCAATGAAAAGCTAATAATAATAATAATAATAATAATAATAATAATAATAATAATTAGAACTAACTTCTAGTTACTATCTTAAAAAAAAAACAAGCATACAAGACCATACTTGCAATTTCTGCAGTGTAACCTGTTCAAATGCTCGCAAAAAGATATCATTAAATTAGTCAAATTTAATTTTCTACTTTTAATATATAAGATCAACTGTTAGAATAATATTTCATAATTACACTTTTTGTCAGACAAAAGGCTAATTTTCCTCTGCAGTACCCAATTGTACTGATTTGGGGAAATTGTATGACAACTGCTTTTACACTTTTATCTACCATAGTTACTGAGAGCAAAGAACAGGGTGTAATCGCCTTTGTTCCATTTTACGTTATTCCTCGCTTAAAAGGCTTCCAGCCGGCAGGATCCTACAGCGGCTGTGGAAGGTTCCAGATCTGATCTCAGTGGGAGTCTCTCCCCTTCAAGGAGTTAGGAAATATTAAGCCCGCAGGACATGTCTCACCTGGCCTGCAGCTCGGAGGAGCATGACGATTTTAAACCTCTGTGCGCTTATTCATTCATCAGTTGGTGCGAGTGAGATAACCTTTCTCATTTGCAAGATAGGCAGGAGATAGAGGCATATGAGCTGAATCCCATGCATTTGAAATGGCTGAACTGTAAGCTCTGGGAAACAAATTGTTGTTCATTTGAACAAACGAGGGGGACATTTTTACTGTGAATATTGAAACAATTTCTCTGGCACGTTCCACACAAGGACAAGCGCAACCTGCTCGTGCATTTCGAAGCTTTGATGAATAATGATCAAAGGAGAGCTAAATAGTTTCTCCACCCTTTAAACCTAAATTAACATGTCTAATGAGAAGAGTGCACGTTTCCTCTCTTACTAAGCAGTATCATGAACGGTTCATAATGGAGAAAGAACTCGCACAACATGCTTATTTTATAGCCCACGTCTTATGATACTCTTTATTAGCCTCTCTTAACTAGTGGGTTACAACCCAAAAATGAGCCGTAACAGGCCTGTTCTGATGGGTCACAGATGGCAGGGGATAAACAATGCTAAATGCTAACAATATAATGCAATTTACCATATAATCCAGCTAGGATAGTAAAACAAACTGCAAACAGAGCCTCTCTGCACCAAAAAAAAAAAAAAAAAAACACAAGCCTAACCAGCTAAGCTAGTTAACTGCTAAAAATGATAACTTTAAGTTTAAAACCATATATATAGATCAGTCTGACTAGTTGTAGCTATGAGGGTTGAGAGACCAGCTAACCATATAAGGCTGGTTTCCCAGGTACAAAAATTCAACTATTTTTAAAAATTCGACATTTTTATTTTCTTTTTTAACTAGACTTCCCACCTATCCAAGCTGGAATTCATCTTGTTTTCTGGCTTCCCCTATATGGCCAACCTAATGTTTATCAGGTTTAGGTGGTCACCCAGTTTGACCAGCTCACAAGTGTCCAAAACCCTTTTAAAATCATCAAAATAGACCAACTTAACCAATTTTTGGTCAAAAAATATTTGCTTAAAATGATTTCACTGGTCTCCCAGCATGACCAAGCTTTTCTTCAGTAAAAACTTTATAAAACCATCTAGCAGAATTAAAAAGAGGGGTATTGCTGGTGTACTTGGTCTTTCGACCTATCAAATATGGTGTTCAGCTAGCTTTCTGGTATCCCAATCATGACCAGCTGACACATGTCCAAAAACCTTCTAAAATCATCAAAAAAGACTAGAAAAGACTAGAAAACCAATTTAGCAAGGGTAGACAACCTGAACCACCAAATTAAATTCAACTCATGTTAAGCTAGTTTTATGGTTTCTCAACATGGCCAAGCAAGTCTTTAGAGGGTTTCTCAACCAGACCAGATGAAAAGTTCCAGAGATCTCTCTAAAACCATCAAAACAGATCAGACTATCAAACTAGTTTAAGCTATTTTTCCAGCAGGCAAAGCTACTATGCTGTTTTATGAGAGCTAATTCACAGTTAGACCTTAACTATTTTCATAGCTTGCAAACTTGAATAAAATTTCAAATTAACCTTTAGAAAGGTCAAGGTGACAGTTAGCTGGGAAAGAAAAGGAAAAAAACGCAGGCGATGTTGATGCATCAAGCCTGGGTCCTTAAAAAATGCCCAAATAACGTAGTCTAAAGCACATTCGCCTAGCCAACATGCATTATGCATGCACTTCTATACCCGCACCCACCAAAACGAAGGGATGCCACTGAATAAATCCACTGGAACATTGAACGGTGGTTCAGGGGAATGCACACACTGATAAACAATTGGGAATATACACACATCTCATGACTTCATGAAAAGTGTCGCCACAATGTAGGGGACAAACAGAGGTTAGCTTCCTAGTTAAGACAGAGAGTATAATTGAGCCTTTATCATATGAATCATCACTCTAAAAAGGCTTTATTCATTCTTCCTTTCATACATTGTTCATCCGCATACAGCAGCGTGCACAACACAAGCAGAATTTATACATAAATAATCAGAAGATTGCGTTAGCGCATGTCCAGGGAGCTCTCAAGTCCTGATGTGTAAATGTCAGCTATGCATTGTAGATGAGTTAGCCCATACATACTAATGCTCTCCCTGGAAACACTTTTCTATTAAAAAGGAACCTGGAGGAAGTGAAAGACAACATAATCCAGATTTAATGACAATTGAGAAATACACTTGCTGCAAACTGGCTATTTTGGGACTGGCTAGATTTAGATTTCAAAGCAAAGTAAGTCAGCAAAAGCAAAGTTAAATCCAGCGAGTGCAAGTGAAGTGTAGAGGGCAGCTGGGTACACCTGTAATGTTGCAGAGCACTTTGCCTCAAGACAAAAGGACCTGACAGAGCCAGGCTTTAACGGTAGGCCTGAATGTAGACTGACAGACCCATTCAGATTCATTATACGTTGGCAATGAAAGGTTAAGCTAGGGGATACGGCTCTGACAGTGTGCTCTACAGTTTCAAGCTGCTGGGGTCATGCAATGTGACATATCACAGTGGGCAGGAGTTTAAGCTCCAGCCATTGAGGTCCTAACCTGAGCGTCTAATGCTTTCAGAGAAGACGATTCTATCCACATGCATATGACTAAATTAAATTTGGGCCATATTGCTCCAGGTGAAAATGCAAGATAGTTTATCAGTGCATATGGCAGAGGACGAGATGGTATCTACATTTACTTCAAATAAATATTTTTAAAATAAATACATAAAAACAAAATGAACAGATCAACATATAAAAACACTGATGATCACAATGATAATAAATATTTTAATATACAGCACATAAAGAAAATAAGGTACAAATGAGATGTAAAAAAATGTAGTCAAATAATTATAATAATATAAATAGTATTCAAATATAAAACACAAATTTAACAATAATACTAAAATAAAAAAAAAA
>NW_020528207.1:0-30909 GCF_003368295.1 Carassius auratus | reverse complement strand
TCCCTGCTGAAGAATTTGGGTCACTGGCTTGAATGATCACTTAGTAAAAAACAAACCCATACTGTACACAGTGAGTTTTATTTTTATTATCCATTGCCTGAGCTGAAATATTATAGGATTCATTTGTTAAATGTTGCTGTTTGACTGCATTCATTATTTTCTTATAGGACCTGGAGCTGAAATCTCTCTTGCTGGAGGCTTATGTGAAAGGCCAACAGGTTACTGTATGTCGTCCCTTTGTGGCCAAAGTCTTGGAATCAAGTCTACGGAGTGTGGTAATAATAATCATGCAATTTTCTCTCCCAATTTTGATGTCAGGTGTTGAGTGCGGGCAAGTTTTGCAAATATCAGGACATAACCTCTTTTAAACATCGTTGCCCTGTTTTGTAGATCTTCAGACCGCAGAACCCTGGACCATGGGTATCATGAATGTACTGGCTGAGCTCCACCAGGAACATGACTTAAAGGTCAGTTGCTTTCATCGATGCGACGTAAGATACCAGTGGGAAGTAGGTTTCACAGAGTCCCACAATTCTTTCTTCACAGCTTAACCTCAAGTTCGAGATTGAGGTGCTCTGCAAGAATCTGTCTTTGGACATCAGTGAGCTGAAACCAGGAAACCTACTGAGAGACAAAGAGAAGCTGAAGAACTTGGAGGAGCAGCTCTCTGCACCAAAGAAAGAGACCAAGCCTCCTGAAGAGATGCTGCCTATAGTTACAACAGGTATAACACTACAACATGCACATTGTAAGATGCTTTCTTCCCATAGTTTACCATTTCCTGTTTAACCAGGAGTAGTAGATTCTGTTCCATTTACAGCCGCTCCGTCAACTCCGGCCACCACCACGACCTGTACGGCCACGGGACCACCCACACCACAGTTCAGCTAACCATGACATCAATGTGTATGCCTTGGCTGGCCTGGCCCCGCACATCAACATCAATATTAACGTTAGTCTTGCACTACCAAAACAACTTTTCTGAATTTATCTTTTCAAATATTAATTTTCTTCCTCGCTTCGTGTAGATCCCATTACTACAGGCCCACCCTCAGCTGAAGCAGTGTGTGAGACCAGCAATTGAGCGTGCTGTACAGGAACTTGTTCACCCAGTGGTGGACCGATCCATCAAGATCGCCATGACCACTTGTGAGCAGATAGTCAGGAAGGACTTCGCGCTAGACTCTGAGGAGTCTCACATGCGTGTGGCCGCCCACCACATGATGCGTAACCTGACTGCCGGCATGGCCATGATCACCTGCAGGGAGCCTCTGCTCATGAGCATCGCCACCAACCTGAAGAACAGCTTTGCTGCAGCTCTTAGGGTAGGGAAATCTTTCATACCATCTGGGCACACAAAAATGATATGATTTCCAGCACTTTCTGACTCTCTGAGCCATGTCGCTTTTCAGGCTCACCCGTTAACACACCACAGAGGAGAGATGATGAAGGAGCGGTGCTCGCGACCGCAAGGACCAGACTGTGAGCTTGCTTGTTGCTTCATCCCCAGAAGACAGCCGTGGAGAAAAGCTGCGACCAGAGATGGACAAGAGGCTGGCAACTGTGAGTCCCTGCACACTGTCCTAATTGTTACACCAATTAAGGAACAGCTGCCTGTCATGGTCATATAATATCATACAGGTAAAAAAAAAAAAAAATCTGAATTTATCAATTTCTCCATCTTGCAGGAATTCGAGCTGAGGAAGCACGCTCGCCAAGAAGGTCGACGCTACTGTGACCCTATGGTGCTCACCTATCAGGCTGAGCGCATGCCAGAGCAGATCAGACTGAAGGTGAGTTCTTTGTAAACTTCTCAGTTCTTTGTAAACTTCTCAGTTGGTCAGTGGTTTACTATTCTGCATAAAATTTTCCATTCTGACTTCTCTTTTCCAGGTCGGTGGAGTGGATCCTAAACAGCTGGCTGTTTATGAAGAGTTTGCCCGTAATGTCCCAGGTTTCCTACCCAGTAATGACCTGTCTCAACCAACTGGTTTCCTTGCCCAGCCAATGAAGGTACAGACCCCATCCTTGAGGTGGTTGTGTTCGGTTGTTACATTGGTTAAGTAGCTCAAAGGTTCTCTCTTCTGCATTGCAGCAACAGGCAGGCCCACAGATGATGTGGCTCACATCTATGATAAGTGCATTTCAGACCTGGAGCAGCACGTGCATGCAATTCCACTGCCCTGGCCATGAACCCACAGACCCAGGCCATGCGCAGCCTTCTGGAGGCCATTGTCATGGGTAGAAACTCCCGTGATGGCATAGCTGCCCTGGGCCTTTTGCAGGAAGGTTAGAGAGACTGTGGGAGAAAAACTTGACTACACTTTATGGTGGTTTTGTCCAAATCCCTCTCTGGAGGGCTGCTGTTCTGCAGTTTAGCTTTAATCCTAACAACTTTTGGTCTACAGGATCTCCAGAAATGTCCATGCAAATGTTATGGAGCTAAACTCTGCAGGGTCATGTGTTTGGCCTTACATGTGTACGTCTGGACATCCCTGCAATATGATCTCATCTAAAACCAATCGTATGCTTGCTTCCTCCCTCTCAGGCTGTGGGAGGGTCTTCTGGATGCACCAGTGCGCTGATCCTGATCTTTTGCTGAGCTACAGGGAGTGCCACCTGCTGGTGCTGAAAGCCCTACAGGACGGTCGTGCCTACGGTCCACAGTGGTGCAACAAACAAATCACCAGGCCAGTACTATAACTGCGGCGTAAACTTATTTGTCACAAGCATAGACAGGTCATGAAGGTCCTAACCTTTTCTTCTACACCCCCTGCAGATGCCTGATTGAGTGCAGAGATGAATACAAGTACAACGTTGATGCTGTGGAGCTCCTCATTAGAAACCACCTGGTCAACATGCAGCAGTATGACTTACACCTGGCTCAGGTGAGGAGAGTGTCTCTAGGACTTAAAAGAACACTGTTGTAAATTAGTAGATACTAACACAGTGTTTATTTTATTTTTATTTTTTTTAAAGTCCATGGAGAACGGGCTCAACTACATGGCCGTGGCATTCGCCATGCAGCTGGTGAAGCTCCTACTGGTTGATGAGCGTAGCGGGAGTCACATCACTGAAGCGGATCTCTTCCACACCATTGAGACGCTGATGAGGACCAACGCCCACTCCAGAGCTAATGCTCCTGAAGGGTAAGAAAACTGCTTGTTACTGGTCCTGCAATTGACATCAGTAAGCCCCTCCCCTCAAAATGGTTAAATGTAAATAATCGTTACTTGGGATACATGAACAGTGTGGATCCTGCATGTTGTCTTCTTCCATCGTGATGGCCATATTATGAGACTTCTCCCACTTGCATTGATCTGTGGACCCTCACTTTGAGTTAACACCACCATATTTATTTTAAAATCTTTATATATCCCTCCATGGAATATCTAATTCCCACTTGCCCTTCGGTGTCCAAAATTGTTCAAAAAACATAGTAGGACAAGATTTTCACACTGACCGCTGTCATTGTAAGGTAGCTAGCAGCTTCATTTGTCCAAGGGAGCAACAGTAACTGAGGGGGGCGGGGCTTACCGATAGGTCAACTGAGTATCCGATTGGTAACGAAAAATGTAAGTAATCTGGAATTACTTCTGTGGAACCTCTAGTTTGCCCCAGCTGATGGATGTTGTCCGCTCCAACTATGAGGCCATGATCGATCGTCACCATGGTGGGCCGAACTTCATGATGCACTCTGGGATTTCTCAAGCCTCCGAGTATGATGACCCACCAGGCCTTAGAGAGAAGGCAGAGTACCTGCTGAGAGAATGGGTCAACCTATACCACTCAGCAGCTGCAGGAAGAGACAGCACCAAGGCCTTCTCTGCATTTGTTGGCCAGGTTAGCAGTAACACTCAAAATACAAAAGTTTAAAGTCTTTGTTCATCTCAATGCTGTGATTGATCTGCATTACTTAATTCACACCTGCCTTGTTTTTTTTTATACAGATGCACCAGCAGGGCATCCTGAAGACCGATGACCTGATCACTCGCTTCTTCCGGCTGTGCACAGAAATGTGTGTGGAGATCAGTTATCGTGCTCAAGCCGAACAGCAGCACCCAACCACCAGCCCTGCCATCATCAGAGCCAAGTGCTACCACAACCTGGATGCTTTTGTTCGGCTCATTGCGCTTCTTGTCAAACACTCCGGAGAGGCCACCAACACGGTCACCAAAATCAACCTTCTCAACAAGGTTGGAATGCTTACAATGGTTAGATGTGGCTCAATGGTGACTTAAATCAAGGTCTCTAAAAAAAATTGTAAAAAAATAATAATAATGCTTTTCTTGTCATGGTGCAGGTTCTAGGCATTGTGGTGGGTGTATTGATCCAGGATCACGATGTGAGGCAGACGGAGTTCCAGCAGCTTCCGTACCACAGAATCTTCATCATGCTCCTGCTGGAGCTAAACGCACCAGAGCATGTGCTGGAGACCATCAACTTCCAGACCCTCACTGCCTTCTGGTAAGCACATGAAATAAGTATTAATGTGCAGTCACATTAAAATTTGGTGAATTTTCAGTGCATTTCAGTCGTTTTAGTAGCACCAATGGGTTTGAGTTGGTCATCTGGCTTTGTCATGTTTACCAATAGAAAACTGCTTGGTTTGAAAGTGCTTTCTGTGTGAGCTCTGTCTCATACATCACTACACCATTGACAAATAATGGACCGTTTTTGGGAAATTGCACTGAAATGTTGCTAATGTGACTGCACCATTACTGTATTGATCAGTCTTTGAATGGGTATTAAAGGACGTTTGTCTCTCTTCAGCAATACCTTCCACATCCTGAGGCCAACTAAAGCACCTGGTTTCGTCTATGCTTGGCTGGAGCTCATCTCACACCGCATCTTCATTGCCAGGATGCTTGCACATACCCCACAACAGAAGGTCTGTATCTGCTGCATGATGTGTATCAGGTGTCCAATCCAGGAGGGCCCTTTTTGCAGAGTTTTGCTGAAACACCTGAACCAGCTAATCAAAGTCTTAAAGGAATAGTCCACCCAAAAATGAATTAATTACTCACCCTCATGTCGTTCCAAATCTGAGATCTTTCAAAACTTCCATGGGAAATGGCCCTCCAGGAGCTGTCTGTCCACTTCCCAATCACTGACTGTCTTCTGTGCCTTAAACGTCTCTTTCCTCTCTCGCAGGGTTGGCCAATGTATGCCCAGCTGCTGATAGACTTGTTCAAGTATCTTGCACCCTTCCTAAGGAATGTTGAACTCAACAAACCTATGCAAATTCTCTACAAGGTATAAGCTGAGTCCTGCCTTTTTGAAAGCCTGTCTGGTGGTCCTTTAGGGCAGTTTGTGACCTTGCTTTGTTTCTATTCTCCAAGGGAACACTTCGTGTGCTGCTTGTCCTGCTACATGACTTCCCAGAATTCCTGTGTGACTACCATTATGGTTTCTGCGACGTCATCCCGCCCAACTGCATCCAGCTGAGGAACCTGATCCTGAGTGCCTTCCCCCGCAATATGAGGCTTCCAGACCCCTTCACCCCTAATCTGAAGGTAGAGAGTTGTACATTTGACATCAGATTTGATCCATTGTGGTTTAGTATGTAGTTGTAACTTCAAGTATGTTTAAGGTCATCTTGTGCTGTATGTAATAGTTTCTGTGTGTTCACCAGGTGGATATGCTGAGTGAGATCAACATCGCTCCCCGCATCCTCACTAACTTCACCGGTGTGATGCCGTCCCAGTTTAAGAAGGATCTTGACTCCTACCTCAAGACCCGTTCTCCTGTCACCTTCCTTTCTGAGCTGCGCAGCAACCTGCAGGTAGGGGGCGCCACTCTTAATCACAATTCCCGACAGAGTCGCATATTCATCTTTTTTGTAATGTAGCTCTTTTATTCATTGAGACTTTTTTTCTTTTTCATAAAATCCACTTTGCCTCCAGGTGTCCAACGAGCCAGGCAACCGTTACAACATTCAGCTGATCAATGCTCTGGTGCTATACGTTGGAACTCAGGCCATTGCCCACATCCACAACAAGGGTAGCACTCCCTCCATGAGCACCATCACTCACTCGGCTCACATGGACATCTTCCAGAACCTCGCAGTCGATCTAGACACTGAGGGTGAGACGCAAAAAAAAATAAATAAATACAATTTGTCCCTGCTCCTTAGTTTTAGTTCAAATTGTGACTTGTATTCCTCCTCCCAGGCCGCTATCTGTTCCTGAATGCGATTGCCAATCAGCTGCGTTATCCGAACAGCCACACGCACTACTTTAGCTGTACCATGCTGTATTTGTTTGCCGAGGCCAATGCTGAAGCCATTCAAGAGCAGATCACCAGGTATGGCAGTGAATTTAATTACTTATTTCTTTCTAAACTCCTAGCAGTGTTAAGTTTAATTTAATGTAGTTCCTTTTTATTTAAGCTGGGTTCACACTGTGCAAAAAAAAAAAAATATTTAGTAGTCCTTTCCAATTGTTGTTTGTCCGACTGGATGATGTTCCACTGTGGGATTTCAGTTGTCATTAATGTCAGACTCTACTACAGTCAGGACTCTTAAAAAATGGGTGTTCACAAGAAAACTTGTCCAGAGTTTTACATTATCACCCCATAAGGTGCCTTTCCACGACCTCAGACAAACGACAAGCGACAGACCGGAAGTCATTTATTTCCTTTGGAGAGTAGTGCGGGAGCTGTTCTGATCATATGCACATGCAAAAAATTCTGATCCGATTTGAGCTTCGGATGCGTTAAAATATTTAAACTTCTGTGGCTAGACCATATGTTCCCGGCTGCCCGGACGATTAAAAACTAAGAGCGTAAGGTTAGAATTACCAGTATTTTGTTCACTTTAATATTATTCTTTAAACACTTTCTGTGAGATGCTGCTTTAGAGTAATTATTGCAGAAATATTTTTTTTATAATTTATAACAGTATTAGCCCCATAAAACCTACTGTTTTTATTTTTGGGGATCATTTGATTTCTGACTATGCATTTATTATTTATATTCATTAAAATTAATTTTACCATGGTGAATATGCCGAGGTAATGGCTGCTGCAGGATCAGTTTAAAAGTTCTGTGCGGCTGCCACTAGGGGGAGAAATGCGCCAATCGTATCCGAATGACTGCGAGCTGCATTACACGCAAGGCTGGAATGTTGGCCATCATGAAAAGTATATGAATGGTGGCAATAGCAGAAGAATAGTATAAGCAGCACTACACACCCACATGAAAACAGTGACGCTATGTGTTTATCATAGCAAAGGCAACTCATCAGATGAGTTCTGTGAGCAGAGGACAGGAACGTCAGAGTTTATGGTGGTTAGAAGAAATCTCTAACATTAATTCTGATCATGGCTTCTCTTGAAAAATTGAAAAACGGAGCCTGTTTGACGTTTGTTTTAGAAGATGCACTTCAGGACTTTGCATCAAATCTTCTGACCCTGCCAGAATTTCGTTGTGGGTAAAATTTGATTGCAACAGCCATTAATCAGCTGTTAGTGAACATGTCAAACCAGCGATCAAAGACTACAGATTTTAACCGAAGCCCCTTTCACACTTAGATTCTGAATAATACAAAGGTAATGTGTCCCGGCAATTGTTCCCGGATCATTAGATTTTGATTCATTTACACTGCTAGTGACTTCCCGGAATCTGTGCGTGTTTTCACACACAACCCGTGTATGTCCTGTAATGACACGGAACATCAGGTTGTGACGTGTGATGTCTCATGAGTTAAAAACGCTAGGCACGTTAACTTTCACTTAAACTGGCAAACGGTCTCCACTTCAGCACAGATAGTGAGGAACTATCTGATCTCTGCTTCATTAGTTAGCACACATTTTTTAATCACGAATGTTGAGCTTCCTTCAAAACACCCAGTTACAGAGTTGCATGATAATGTGCATCATCACTACGACACTGGTTCTGGCTTTTGTTTTAGTGCTATACTTGACTATAGGTTCGTGTCCATTGGTTTATTTTAGTGTCATTGAGATACTATTATAGAGTTTAATGTTTTGAATCTGTTTTCAGGAGTATTGAAGGTAGTAAAGCAATTATAGTGAAGTTTGTTTTTTCTAATTCACTTCAGTTAATGTGTATTTGAAATGACACTTTTTTAAAGATTGTTTTAGTTGACTATAATAACCCTGGCTATCTTGTCGTGCAGGGTCCTGCTGGAGAGGCTGATTGTGAACAGGCCGCACCCGTGGGGTCTGCTCATCACCTTCATTGAGCTGATCAAGAACCCTGCCTTTAAGTTCTGGAGCCATGATTTTGTGCACTGTGCCCCAGAGATCGAGAAGTAAGGGAGCCAACATGACACACACACACACGCATCTTCCTGCTTTTGCACAACAGAATAACTGCAGTGTCTTCATGTTTTTGTGTGTAGGTTGTTCCAGTCGGTGGCTCAGTGCTGCATGGGGCAGAAGCAAGCCCAGCAGGTGATGGAGGGAACGGGTGCCAGTTAGGCTGCAGGAACTGCTCCTGTGCCCAGAGAGAGAGCTCTCCCTCACCCCAACCCTTCATTTGCCCCACTGACACCCTGCACGTCTGATCGACACACAGCTGCCACTGGAATCCCGCTCGCCTTCCACCGGGGGGCATCTGACCTGAGGAGTTTCTTTTTTTTTTTTATCCTTTTTTTTTTTTTCACCCTAAAGTTAAAATGTTCAATGTAAATATTAAAAAGAGACATTTAGGGCAGAATGATTCAATCTTCTTTTTGTGTGTGTTGAGCACATTTCCCTCCTTGCTGTTTGGCTTCCCCTAACTCCATAAATTATTTTTTGCCTTCAAGACGGATTGACTTTTGTTTGAAAACTTGGTTGTAGTGGCTAAGGAAGCGGTCTTGTTTTATTTCTTTATTTTTATTATTTTCTGTGGTTTGGTTTTTAAGGGGAGTGCTATCAGTGTGGTGAGCTGATGGGATGGGACAGATGTCCTGGACTGCAGGGGGGAGGCGTCACTAGTTTGCACCTGTGAGGAAACAAATCTTGGGTTCGAGGTTCTCCCTGGCACTTGTACAATTGTGGAAATATTCAGAAATTTGTTGGTAAATTGGATCTTCGGAGTTTGTACAAAGATTCAACTTGCATAACAAAAAGGACCAATACAGCTCATTTTGTAAGGATTTCGAATGTTTTGTAAATGTATTGGTCCGCGTGTTGTATTTTGTAGTAATTTGTAGTTGCCTTTAGTTCCGCTTATTTCCTGTATGTATGCATTCTGTAGTTACCGCATTAAACACTTGAACTGCAACTTTGCCTCCATTTCATTTGCTGAAATGTTAGTGGAAACAAATTGATTTATAAGGTTTCTGGTCCGTGTTAAAGGAATAGTTCACCCAAAAATGAATTATGTCATTAATTAGTCACCCTCATGATGTTCCAAACACCTTCAGAACACAAAGATATTGATCAAATCCATGAGCTTTCTGACTCTGCATAGACCGCAACACAACTGACATGTTCAATGGCCATAAAGTTCATAAGGTTATCGTTAAAATAGTTGTTCAACCATAACTTTGAAGCTACGAGAACACTTTTGTGCACAAAGAACCCACAAAAATTATTTTTTTTTTTTTTGGTCTTCATACTGTTGTGTATGCATTTCGAAAACTGACGTGGAAGAAAAATTAAGTAAAGTGTATGTGCGCAAAGTATTTTATAGATGTTAAGGATTTTAATAGAATTACGGTGGAACCACTGATGTCACGTGGACTACTTTAACAATGCCCTTACCCTTCTGGACCTTGAACATGTCAAGTTGCGTTGCTGTCCATGCAGGGTCAGAAAGCTCACAGATTTGATCAGAAATACCTTTCGTGTTCTGAAGTTGAACAACGGTCTTACAGGGTTGGAAATGATGTGAGGGTGAGTAATTAATGACAGACTTTTCATTTTTGGGTGAATCCCATTATTTACAACAGCATAATTGTGATTTGCATACAAGTGATTAAAATTGATTAGCTGGATTTTGTTTTCAATTTATGGTACTGAAAAATTGGGAAGCTTTTTAAGCACATACAGTATTGTTCAAAGTAATAGCAGTACAATGTGACTAACCAGAATAATCAAGGTTTTTCGTATATTTTTTTATTGCTACGTGGCAAACAAGTTACCAGTAGGTTCAGTAGATTGTCAGAAAACAAACAAGACCCAGCATTCATGATATGCACGCTCTTAAGGCTGTGCAATTGGGCAATTAGTTGAATTAGTTGAAAGGGGTGTGTTCAAAAAAATAGCAGTGTGGCATTCAATCACTGAGGTCATCAATTTTGTGAAGAAACAGGTGTGAATCAGGTGGCCCCTATTTAAGGATGAAGCCAACACTTGTTGAACATGCATTTGAAAGCTGAGGAAAATGGGTCGTTCAAGACATTGTTCAGAAGAACAGCGTACTTTGATTAAAAAGTTGATTAGAGAGGGGAAAACCTATAAAGAGGTGCAAAAAATGATAGGCTGTTCAGCTAAAATGATCTCCAATGCCTTAAAATGGAGAGCAAAACCAGAGAGACGTGGAAGAAAACGGAAGACAACCATCAAAATGGATAGAAGAATAACCAGAATGGCAAAGGCTCAGCCAATGATCACCTCCAGGATGATCAAAGACAGTCTGGAGTTACCTGTAAGTACTGTGACAGTTAGAAGACGTCTGTGTGAAGCTAATCTATTTTCAAGAATCCCCCGCAAAGTCCCTCTGTTAAAAAAAAGGCATGTGCAGAAGAGGTTACAATTTGCCAAAGAACACATCAACTGGCCTAAAGAGAAATGGAGGAACATTTTGTGGACTGATGAGAGTAAAATTGTTCTTTTTGGGTCCAAGGGCCACAGGCAGTTTGTGAGACGACCCCCAAACTCTGAATTCAAGCCACAGTACACAGTGAAGACAGTGAAGCATGGAGGTGCAAGCATCATGATATGGGCATGTTTCTCCTACTATGGTGTTGGGCCTATTTATCGCATACCAGGGATCATGGATCAGTTTGCATATGTTAAAATACTTGAAGAGGTCATGTTGCCCTATGCTGAAGAGGACATGCCCTTGAAATGGTTGTTTCAACAAGACAATGACCCAAAACACACTAGTAAACGGGCAAAGTCTTGGTTCCAAACCAACAAAATTAATGTTATGGAGTGGCCAGCCCAATCTCCAGACCTTAATCCAATTGAGAACTTGTGGGGTGATATTAAAAATGCTGTTTCTGAAGCAAAACCAAGAAATGTGAATGAATTGTGGAATGTTGTTAAAGAATCATGGAGTGGAATAACAGCTGAGAGGTGCCACAAGTTGGTTGACTCCGTGCCACACAGATGTCAAGCAGTTTTAAAAAACTGTGGTCATACAACTAAATATTAGTTTAGTGATTCACAGGATTGCTAAATCCCAGAAAGAAAAAAAATGTTTGTACAAAATAGTTTTGAGTTTGTACAGTCAAAGGTAGACACTGCTATTTTTTTGAACACACCCCTTTCAACTAATTGCCCAGTTGCACAGCCTTAAGAGCGTGCATATCATGAATGCTGGGTCTTGTTTGTTTTCTGACAATCTACTGAACCTACTGGTAACTTGTTTGCCACGTAGCAATAAAAAATATACTAAAAACCTTGATTATTCTGGTTAGTCACATTGTACTGCTATTATTTTGAACAATACTGTATTAACGGTGAAAATTAAGTGTCATTTATTCATCATCTTGACAAACGCTGAGGAAGCAAATCTTTCTTTAACATACCTGAAAATCAAACTTCAAGTCCTCTGTGGTATGATTTGCCAGTGACTTTATAACAACTGTATGTAGTTTTGTGGGTTTGGGGCCATCCACAGTTAAACAAGTTTAATTCAGTGTTGTAAATGTCATCATTACAGTGGGTAGTTATGTGTGAATTCCAAACGGATTTTTTGTGCTTGGGAAGGGGACGCCATTTGTAGAGATGTCCCAAACGAAAGTGAGAAACTGAATCAAGTCAGTGTACAATCAGAATTATTTTTGAGGTAAAAAAAAAGTATTACATTGCTTTAATGTGCTGAAGTTGTAATTATGTTAAATTCCCAGGAAATACGTGCCTTCATTTAGTAAAAGTGTCCGCTTAATTCATAAATGTGACTGGACTAAATAAGCCACCTTTACGCCAATCAAAACACAATCTGAACCATAATCCAAATTATTATTTTTTTTTAAAGGAAAATGTACAGCATACAAAATGGAAAACTCACAAACTATAAAAACCCATACATTAAGAGGTAGGTTTGGTGAGCTGTTGCAAGCGCTGTAGGATGCTCTTCTGAGCGTAACGCACATGCAGAGCTCTCCTCTCTCTGCTGCTGAGCTCAGCCAGAGCGTCCTGATCCTCCAGCCGCTTCCGGTCCGCCTCTACATCCTCAGAATAAGAGTCCAGCGTCAGAGCAGCTGCCGCATGCAGGAGACATTTCCACTCTGCTGGCAACCCCTTCAGTCCGGCGAAACTCAGAGCCTGCTCCATTTTATCATCCTCCTCACCCTCTTCATCTTCCTCCCAGCCTTCGTTTTCACAGAACTCCTCGAAATCTTGCAGGGGCATGCACAGGACCTATGCAGTTTAATAGATATATATATATATAAACGGGTAACATAGGAAAAAATTGCCATGTGGATAAAATGGTTACCTTCAGTGTAGTGTAGAGCTCACTGTAAGTAAGTGAGCCTGATTGGCCGAAGATGAAAACCCCTTTCTCCCCAACAATCTCCATTTCACACAACATGTTCCATTTGTCCACTAGGAGCCTATGATCTGCTTCACTTTGTGCCGCTGTTATTGCAATAAAAACAAGTTATTTAAAATTGTTTCTTGTGTCAAGTAGTTGACTTTTTATAGACTATGTCTACAAAGTGGCACCTTGCACTGCTGCTTTGTACACACTGGACATCTGAATATCTGCAGTGTCGTTGCTGTTCGTAGGAAACGGCTCTGCAAAGCCGTACATGTGGAGGAGCTGCCAGTTTGCCATCTGTCCGTAGGTGTTAAAGACCTCCTCGCCCTTCTCAATGTGCCGTACGGACACCATCTTCAAACACTCCTGTGCACAATCGACTGAACGTGAGCTGTGAGATTTCTAAGCATCTAGCATAATAAACAATAGAAAGCGAAGCATGTGCACCACATACGGGAGTGTATTCCAGATTGGCGTTGTGCTTGGAAACATGATTCAGCATGTCAGCCATGGGCACCATCATTGGAGGGTTAGGCTCTTTTTCTTCTTCTTCATCCTCATCCTCCACAGGCTCTTGAAAACTGAGAAATGTTGAGAAATGTTACAGATGAAGTAGGGAAGGCACTGATATTAACATTATGGCTGGTATGCTAAACAGTTTTCAGGTTGATATATCTACATATATTAGCCTTTATTTCAAAAAATTATTACACGTGTTTTGATCTTTAAAATTAAATTGTGTGATACTAACATATAACATATATATATATATATTTATATATATGCTTTATATTGGCCACAGATATCAGCATCGTCCATCAGTATCGGACGATCACTATGATTGGCCGATATAAAAATTCTACTATTTTGTCTAAATAATTAAAAAAATACAAAACTACAGTAAATCGATTTAAAAGTGAAACTAAGCATCACTCCATTATATAATGCACAGTATGAAAAACTAACATTTATTTAGAGCTAAATATTAGAAATAAGTTATTAATAAATTATTAGTGTTGTGTTTATGTTATTAAGTTTCAGGGATCATTAGATGATAGCAAAGTTAAATTAAATATAAAATTAGGGGGAATTAGCATGACCAATTACCATAAATATCCAATATGATATAATTTAAATATCGGCCAATAATCAATTTGGTATACTCTAAAAATGGCATAAATAAATAACCATTTTTAAGCCTTTACATCAAATAACTGCTATTTACTTATTATTATTTTATTTTAATAAACCATATATAAACATATTAAAATATAAATAAAATACAGTTATTATACATAGAAAACATACCTAAAACAATATCTAAACACACAAATTAGATCCTTAATATTATACCTTTAAATTTAAAATGCCCATTAAATATATAGTAGCTAATAAATAAATTTGGTACTGATATATTGCACATCCCTAAAAAGAATAATCATATTATCAGCCCTTTCATTTGATCACATTCAATAGCTCATAGATATCTCACCTATAGGCCATTACAAATGCTACCAGGCTCTTGTAGAGCTCCAGCGTGTGCTTCTCAGGGTCCCACAGGTCAGGATGGGACTTCATGAAGGGAAGGGCTATGTTATTGTACTCATCCTGGAGTTTTTTTAGATCTGTTTGGACAGCCTCTGGAATTCCTGTGCCTTTTAGGAGTTTATCACGCTCCTCCTCGGACCTTCAAAACAGAGACATTGTGACCATAAAGCACTGAAGGCTCCTTGAAGAGTACCTTAAAGGTCTTACCAGACCTACCAGAACATGGGTTGATCCAGTGTCCTAAAATCAGGCCAGAGAGACAAATACGGTTTCCAGTAGGATTGTGGACATGTGTACTCATATAACAGACCCAGAAGAAGAGGAACCCAGCCTGATGCGCTCTCCAAAGATTTTTTTCCTAGACAACATATGGTTATATGGTCACAAGCCTGCTATAGAAGGTGGGATTTCAATAAACCAGAATGTTCATTTACCTTCCTCAAGGACCTTTTTTACTTTAGTGGTGCCGTGATGCAGAAGAACCTCTCTGGGTATAGAGAACAAGACATGGCCTTCTTCAATGTCCTCTCTGGCCATCATGCCATATTCTGCTGCAGTACCCTCTTTACTTAAGTACACCTAAAGACATTCATGTACAACGTGGTAAATATTTCCAAGTTTAGGTTTTTGTCTGTATTTGAAATCCTATTTGACTTGTGCTGGTGAAAAAAAAACCTAAACTTGGAATTATTAAGTACTTTACAAGTAATTTTTTGCTAAAACTTAAACTGAAAATTCAAATGATGAATAAATAGGCGTGACGTGTATATAAATATAATATAAGCTTACCTTATCGCTGAGAGTCAGCTTTACACTATCGCACCACAGCAGGAAGTTTTTCAAGGGCTCCAGCACACATTTCTCATCATCTATCTGAAACACACATGATGCTTTCTGAAGGCTCATCATTATAAGCGCAATAACTGTAAACTGAGAAAACGTCTTTTTTTACCTTTGGCCTTTTTGCATCTGTCGCCATTTCTTTCAAATGCAAGTTCGTTAGTGGGATATTAAAATATATATTGTTTTATAGTGACAGCCACACAAGGATACAGTAATTATTATATTCTACGTGCCTCCATGTGCAGATTCAGACTCTTCTTCGTCATTTCCTGTAGCTGCAGAAAGTAACACAGTCATGTGCATTGGCGACACCTACCTGCTATAAGAATACTACAACTACTGCTGCTACTGCTACTTCAGAACAATTTTTTTAAATAAATAAACTAAATAAATGATCAATATAAATTCTGGGTATAACAACATTTTGTTTTATTTTTTCCCAGATTTAGGTATTAATCCTGTCACATATTTATTTATTTATTCTTTTTCTTTTTCAGTCATTCATTCATACATTTATTTATTAATTTATTTACATTTGTAAAAATATAAATATGTGACCCTGGACCACAAAACCACAAAACCACAGTCATAAGGTCAGAAGGTCATAAGGTCACAGTCACAAAACCAGTCATAAGGGTCAAGTTTTTGAAATTGAGATTTATACATCATCTGAAAGCTCAATAAAAAAAGCTTTCCATTGATGTATGGATTGGTAGGATCAGACAATATTTGGCAGATATACAATTAATTGAATATCTGGAATCTGAGGGTGCAAAAAAAGTAAAAGTTGTCCATATTATGTCCTCCTTAGTAAGATATTTTCTAATCAAACATATTAGTTTGATATATTTATGGTAGGAAGTTTACAAAATATCTTCATGGATCATGATCTTTACTCAATATCCTGATGATTTTTGGCATAAAAGAAAAATTGATAATTTTGACCCATACAGTGTATTGTTGGCTATTGATACAAATATGCTCATGCTACTTTTGACTGGTTTTGTGCTCCAAGATCACATATACATATCAGTATAAGTAAAAATAAAAAATAAAAATAAAACTTTTACCATTGCCATTATAAAAATATTAATTTCAAGAGAGATCTTCACCAAAACAAGTGTGAGGACCTGAACGGAATTTTATTATTATATATTAGTCATGTGTCTTAAAAGAATTTGCAAACACAGACATAAATTTACTATGACAATAAAATAAAGCGTACAAGCATGGACAATGTTATCGTACTAACAGAGAATGACATAAAGGCCTCAGGCTTCTCAAGCCAGGCCTGCTCTTTCAGGAAGTTGACTCATGAGGAAACTTCCACTTGTGATTCTCCAAGAGCACAGAGGAGACGCTTGGGAATGATGGGAGTTCTCTGTAATTTCCCGTTACTTACCATTACTATTTAATTATGTTTTTAAGAGCATATAAAAAAGCTTTATTGATTCTACATGCTATGACATTATTTGATAGTTTTGATGACTTTGACTGGTATTGTGGTTATGTATACAAGTGGTTTGGAGAATGAATGGAAGTCACATCACATTTACAATATCAATGCACTTTTAATGCTTTTTAATTTGTTAGTTTCTTGATAATTCTCATTAAGTTAGCTAAAGCATTTTAATTTAATGTTTTCCTTTGTGTATTCATTTAGAATTTAACTAGATATCAATTTCAAAGTGAACAGTTACATTTTTCAGTCCAAAGGGAAGATTTTTTTCAGTTTGATTAAGTTTGTTTCACAGAACTGTATTTTTTTGCTAGGAATATCTCAAATACAGACACGAAAGCCACATTTAACAACTTGATTAGTGCTTTATTATGTTCTCCCATTAGGAAATCTTTGTACAGACTTTGCATCTTTTGGTTCCAGAAATATATTCCATTTTATTTTCCATTGTAGGCATTGGCAGAAGTGATTTATGGGTAGTGTAGTTCATCAGAAATTAGGCTATTAAAAACAAGGCAGATTATATCATATATCATCACTTAAACCGTCTTGAAGTTTAGATTTGTATGAAAAGAAAATTAATTGAATTGAATTTTTACTTCCAGAACCCACCTGTTGCTCTCCGTTACCTTTATTAACTTCAAACGCAGCCCGATACTCATCACATACTTTTGACAACGCTACATAATTAGATATTCAAAGATTATCTGTTTATCAAATTATATCCTATATAGAGAGGCGACATATTGACATTATGATTTACTGTTTAACTGTCCCTCTATGTCTGATGTGCATTCTGTAGGGTTTGGGGGTGAGGGTGACCCCATACACTGGGGTGTAATCTGGTTCACCGGCATCTTCGGGCCACACAAACTGGAAACGGCGCAGCAGAGTGACAAAGACCAGGAAGAGCTCCATACGCGCAAGACCCTCACCGAGACACACACGAGGACCTGTAAAACACAAATTATGATTCTCACAGAAAAGGTTTGACAAGATGAAATACAAAAATGTCATACATTTTTAATGGTTACCTGTAGAGAAGGGTATAAAGGCCTCAGGCTTCTCAAACTGGCCTTGCTCATTCAGGAAGTTGGCTGGGTTGAATTCATGAGGAAATTTCCACTGGCCTTCTTCTTTTAGTACAGAAGTAAGGTTGGGAATGATCACAGTTCCCTAAACGAGGAGAAACAGTTCAAATTTGTTCTGAAATACTAAAAACTGGTTTCTGCAGGTTTCCTTACCTTTGGGATGCTGTAGCCCATCAGCTCTGTGTCTTTGGTGGTGCAGTGAAACACACTTAGCGGTACAGTGTTAGCCACTCGCTGAACCTCATGAATCACAGCCAGTGTGTACGGCATATTGTGTCTATCTTCATACGATGCCTGATCTTTACCCTCCAGAACCTCATCGATTTCTTTTTGACATTTTGCTGGTGAGAAAACAAGGTCATGTTTGTTTAAGTTTAGAGGAGTTAGCTTTGCTAATATGCTAACACACTCCTGAAAGTTTGCAACATTCAATAACAATAAGAAATGACAACAGTATCATAAATTTAGTTTAAATCGCACTTAAAAACTTTATTTGTAATCTCTGTTCAAGTGTTGCTAGTCAATGAGAAATTTTCAGGTATTGAAATTGCTTTTATCTGTAGATCTATGAGAGGTCTGTCTCCTCCTGCTCTGCCTGGTTTAAATTAAGCCAAAATCAACGTGTGCGTTTTAAACAAACCTTGAACCTCTGGGTGGTTCATGAGGTAGAGAAAAGCAGTGAGGAGGGTGTTGGACGTGGTATCAGTCCCTGCAAAGTGCAAATCCAAAATGTACACGATGAGCTGGTCTTCAGCAAAAGTGGAACCATCATTTTTTCTCTGGGGGTCAGATATTTTAAAAAAATATTTTTAATTTGAGTCTCAAACTGTGGTAAATCTGTGGTAAACCCCCCCCCCCCAACACACACACACACACGCACACACACACACGCACGCACACACAAACACACACACACACACATTTTGCATTAGAAATTATATTAATAGCATTACAATTGGCATGACGTATTTTTAGGTTCAAATCAGATTCTGAACCTTGAATCTCCAATGTGGTTTGGAAGAAACATGTACCTTATCAAGCTCATCCAGATAGCAGTCAATGAAGTCTCTCGGCTCTCCTGGGACTCTTGTGCTCTTGTGTTCGTTGAGCACACTTAAGTTCATATTTTTTAACTTCTTTAAATTATCAAATGCTTTTTTAAATGGCAGGGGCAAGATTCTTAGTAAAGGAAGAGTGTCGTATATCTATTAGGAAAAGACATGTTTGACATTTTTGTATAATCTTATAGCAAGTAGAAAAACTGGCTATTAAGAAAAAGAAAAGAAAAAGAGAAGACTGCAATTGGCAAATGGTGTTTTGATATTAATTCTCACCACATTCCATGGTCCATTGAGGATCTTTGAAATCTCTGTAATGTACTGGACATAATGCTGAAGGAATTCATTCTTGTAATCAAAACGAGATCCGAACAGAACCAGGCCAATAACGTTTGATGCAACATTGTGGAACATATTCTGAGGACTCACAGTTCCTCCTGCACAAAAAAAAAAAAAAAAAATTTACAGAAAAGCAATTAAAAACATTATGGCAATGTTCCTTGTCTGTTGAGTTCTCAACCAACAATTTTTTTTTTTGCATATACATACCAGCATTTTTGTCCAAGTCAGCAACTAAATGTGAGATTTCTCCCAGAATTCTCTCTTCCATAGACTGCTTCCCAAGGCCAAAATTCCTCAGGGTCATCAGAGCAAAGCGTCGATGATCCTTCCAATGAGGGCCATAATCGGCCAATATTACACCTTAAGCAAAGCTGAGATGTTAGTTGTGGAGATTCTGTTTTGTTCCTGATATAAGCCTTACTTATACTCGATTAAATACTACAACATAATTACCATCCTCGAATTCAACTGATCAGCGACATTCCAAGAACATTGAATCTCCAACAACACAATGGTATTTACTGTTTTATTACTCTGCTTGTCTTCATTTTCAGTGACTTGTTAAATATTTGTTACATTGTTAAGGCCCAGACAACTTCGTTATTGCATCATCTAGCACAGTAGTTCCCACTTCTGGTCAAAGACTTCCCCAAAAAGTAGGCTACACATTTTGGATGTTAAATAACCATTTTAGTTCTATACTAATGAGCTATTGAGTTGAATCAGGTGTGCTTGTTTTTTTTCATTTTCATTCTCATTCCAATAATGCTCACAACTCTTTTTTTTTAGAACAGTAAAAGTCTTTAATACTGTAGTTACAATGTTATATTGATTCACATTTACCATAAAACACCGATAAAAGCATATTTACCCCCACTTTATTGGAAATGAAATAGAAATGAAACATTTTTGTGTTTGACAAATATTGCATTTATTTTTATTTGCATTTTATTTCTGTTGTATCAAAGCAATATCACACTCATTAGACTGTGATTTTATCAGTCAGCTGATATCTAGGACAGCTTGTAGTATGACTTACCTTTATTCTCCGTGAGATGATTGGTCATGCCCTTTTGAGGACGTCCTGAAAAGTCTTGAGCCTTTGTAACCAAAGCTTCCTTAATAACTTCAAAACTATTTAGAAAAACGTATGCTTTTGATCCAGTGTACAGGCTGAAGATTTTCCCATATTGTTCTGCAAACTTTAAATATTAGAAAATTATGTTACAAACAAGAACAACTGAAATGTTTAAGCATTTGATGAGCAAGAGAAGGCAGTACTTTTTCAAAATCCTTCAAAGGATTGGCCAAATCGATGTGGAGCAGATTCCCAAACAAAGGGAGAGGAGGAGGTCCAGGAGGAAAATTCTTTGGCCTCTGGATCCGGACGAGGAGGAAGACAAAGAAGATGCATGTCCACACAAGAATCAGAAAGCCCAGCATGCTGACTAGATGTCCAGCTGTTGTCCCTTTAGATATAACCAACTCAATCACTAGTACATCGCCTATCTGAACAAATATTATGGCTGTGTTCCAGGAAAGATAAAATGAACCCAAGCAAACAAACACTGCTCAGCATTTTGCATTTTTGTATTCACCTGGATCTAAGTTTTTTAACTCTATCTCTAATGAAGGCACACTGCTGTTGGAAAGTTTGGGGACAGTATGGTTTTTGTTGTGTAAAATAGGAAATTAATAAGTTTATTCAACATGGATGGATTAAATTGCTCATAAGTGACAGTGAAGAAAATTTGTTGTTCTTTATAACAATGTTCATCAAATAATCTTGAAAAAAAATGGTATCACGGTTTCCACAAAACATTAATCACAAAACATCAATATTAATAATCAGTAATGTTTATTGAGCAGCAAATCAGCATTTTATAATTATTTCTGAAGGATCACGTGACAATGAAGATTTATAGGTATAAATTACATAGTGAAATAATAAAGGTATCATTGGATGCAAATTTTCCACAAGTTGATATTATTCTTTAGGGTCTTAATGAAAAGTCTATAAAATAGTTTGGATAAAATTTCTCAATGGCAGTGTAAAAAACTTCTTTTTTTTACCCTGTCATAAACAGCTGTTTTCAGAATAAGCCGTTCTGTAGCATTTTCCTTTAAATGTTAATGAGCTCTGCAGACCCCGCCCCTCACTCCCAGTCGCTCTCAGAGACAGAGCCGCATTCATTGTTAAACTTGCTAATTAACAACTTTTTAGGAAAGGTGATTTTCAATGATCGAATGATTAGCACCAAGATAGACACATGAAGGCAGATCGGGGCACATTAAAAAACAAACGTAATTACACAACTATTGTGGGAGGGACCTGTCTGTGTGACATCACAAAGACAGGCATCTGAGATTGTGGTGTCTTTTGCCGGTTCTCAGAAGAATCAAACTCAGTCAGGGATTTTTCTCTCAGAAGAAAAGACTTTATTTCAAGCAAAACAAAGTCGAGCCCCCTTGCAAGGGATCTCTCGAATGGTATTTCGTTCCTCCTTATATATTCCTATATGGGGCGGTTCCACATAGTAAAACTTTTCCTTTAGACTATACTTTTCATAAATCACAAGGGAGGGGAGGCCCTTAATGTATGTCTGACCATATGCTTTTCATTAGCTCTGTACATTCCAGGGCGTAGGCAACCTTCTATTAGATTTTAGGCCTATAAGAGTTTAATAGAATAACTTTAAAACAAAAATGGCTAGATTCACATTGATTATATACTTGATTAATTGAAACTTTACTAATAAAAATCTTCCACATATTCTCCCCTTTGAGACTTAATAAGTCTCACATTTGATTATTCTTATCCAGAGTGCTACTCCATAATCCAGTCATATTAGTTATACTACCTAGTGACTAAATAAGTCACATTGTATTATCCCCAGTGACTAGATTATGGAATTTCACTCTGAGGGATTACTGGACCAAACATCTCTCTCCTTATTTGACGAGGAGGGAGTAAAAGATCCAGTCTCCCAAATTCCTTCTTTAATAGTACACAATGTTAAAAGCGTGAGCGTGTAATTGGTTCAGCACTTGCCTGTGGTTATCACAGTTATGTATAAAAGACATAAAATACATACATTACATCAATAATTGAATATCACAAGATTATAAAAGTTGATCTTCAGCTCAGATACCTTATGTATCGTAGAGAGCCTCCCTGGGCCAAAGTTCAACTGGCACTTATATCCAGGGTATGGTTCACCCTTAGACATCTTCAACATCCTCAGAGTCAATAGAACTATCGTCCAAAGTTTGCTCATTCAAGTTCAGTTTGTTTAGCCATCCTTCATAATATTCCTCCAGACTCTTTTCAATAATCCTTTGTTGATTATTTGGGACTTTTATCACTCCCATTTGCTTAACAGTAGCATTGATGATTAATGATCTTAATAAAGGTAATACACAGCAAAATAATAATCCTCCTATTAATATGGCAACTCCTAAAAACATTCCTAGTTTAACAAACCATGCTCTCCATGCTCCAAATCTCACATCAATCCAATCCCAAATGTGTTGGTCTCTTCCGGCATTTGTTGTAATTTCATTTCTTAATTTTTTAATTTTTGTCATAACTTCACTGAAAGCTCCTCCGGGGGCGGTGTTATTTGGGATGAATGTACAACATTGATCTCCAAACATAACACAAACTCCTCCCTTGTCTGCCAAGAGCCAATTAAGAGCCTGTCTGTTTTGCCATGTCATTCTGCTTGTTGCATGCACTTGGTCGCCTAATAAGGTTAAGGCCTCATCAGTATAATTAATGAATCTTTGTTGATTATAATAGATATAATTAATCCACTCTGTATTTTTGTTGGGTGTGATCCAAACCAGGATAGACTCAAAACCTCCTTTTATTTCACTTCTTGCCTTGAATTTATTAGGAATTCCTCTTGGCTGTCCAATTGAGTCTAAATATACATTGGGGTCTGGCTCGTATCCTCTTTTAGTTCTATTGTCTTCCTTGTTTGTGCTCTGTTCTGTTCCCCATTGTGCCATGCTAACTTCTTGAAGTAACCGTACTCTTACACATATCCCTTTCCATCCAACTGGTAATGAAGGCAATAATATTTCCCCTCCACAGATCCAAAAGAAATCTGCTATTATTAATGATTGATCTTCATAAATTTCTATTGGAGGTAAGGCTATAGTTTGATTTTCACATTTTTCAGGTGCTATCTTACTTCCTTTAGTTGTTCCGAATGCTAAAAGTTCTGGAGCTCTAGAAGGAACTCCTGATTTCCAAGAATTTTTCTTATCTATATACCAAATAATAGCACATCTTCCTTTGAATTTACCCACATCTTGGGTTCCTTTTGGTTTATGGAAACACTCATATTCTTGTTTATAATCTATGCTGTACCATTTTGGAATCTCTACTTTTTGTTTTTCAATTTTTATATTTTGACCTATATCTGAATACTGACACCAGGATCCCCAGAGTGGTCTAAAGAAATAATCTGTTAATTTAGGATTTCCTAAAAATCCAAGGCATTCAGCAATACAATATGGCCTGGTAAAATCTGTTAAATGACAAAAGTTTCTCCCAAATTGGGCACATTTTCGGTAGTCATATGGATTTGGTATGGCTATTACTTTGTTTAACGGAGATTTGGAGCACAGCAAGCAATTTTCTTTTCCTGTTTCTTTAGCTGTAAAGGCTGCCCATTTATACCATTCATTGTTTTGGGCTGTATCCCATAATGCATCAATTTGACTAACGTCTTCATCACCTTGAACATCATAATCAATGTCTCTACGATTTTTGATTACCATTGGTTCTGTTGAGTTGATCACATTGTCACTTTTGTTCAAAGGTTGTAAAGTCAATTGAAGGGAAGTCAGGTTGCTTTCTATCGGTTGAGTTTGAGTCTGCATTATGAGATGCATTAGGCATAGGATGGTCTTCAGACATGTTGTCAGACTGATTCTCTGTCCTCTCCAGTTTGTCTGACAGGAGGAAAGAGCTCTCGTCAGTTTGCACTTCATCATGTGTCTCTGATTCTTCCTCATTGCTCTCTCCTGCATTGTCTGATTGTCTGCTTTCCTTTGTTTCTGCCTTTCCTGTGGGAACTCTAGTACAGTGGTTTAGATGATACCAGGTTGTGCTTCCCTCCACTTGGACTGCTGTTGGGGTAGCTCTCACCACTGTGTAGGGTCCTTCTCTCCTGGGCTCATTCCATTTTCTCCGGAATACCCTCAGATAAACTTGATCCCCTGGAACAACTGGACAGGCCGTCTCCGATTCCTCACTGGGCTCTTTTCTTTTTTCCTGTAAATAGATAGCTTTATGTATGGCAGTTAGTTTCTTCATATAAGAGCGAAGTTCCATTTGTAATTGTTCTAGAGGCGGTCCTTTATAGGGACCTCTACAATATGGCACAGGCATGGGTCGACCCGTAAGCATTTCATGCGGTGTTAAGTGTGTGTTCCTGTTAGTTTGCATGCGATAGCTCATTAGTGCGAGCGGTAATGCATCAATCCAATTAAGTTTAGTACTTTCACATATTTTGTTTATTTTGGCCTTGATCACTCCATTAACTCTCTCCACTATCCCTTGTGACTGAGGTCTATAAACGCATCCTAGTCTCTGTTTTATTCTTAATTGTTGCAACACTTGTTTCACAGTTTTTTGTATGAATGCCGACCCATTATCTGAACTTATTTCTGATGGAATTCCAAATCTAGGAATTACCTCTCTCGTTAGAAATTTAATTACAGTTCCTGCTCCTAGATCCGCGGATGGTACTGCTTCCACCCACCTGCTAAACCTGTCTATGATAACCAGCATGTATCTTTTGCCTTGTACACGCTTTATCATATCCACATAATCACATACAAGATGTTTAAAGGGGCCTTCAGGTGTTGGAATATGGCCTATTGGTGTCACCATGCCTTTTCTTACATTGTATTTAGCACATACTTCACATGTGGACAAAAATTCATCCACCATTGCATATAAATAAGGAGACCAATATCCTTGCTGTTTAATTTTTCTTACTACTTCTCCCCTTGCACAATGGTCAAAACCATGTGCATCTGTAATAAGAATATTCAACAGTGAAGTAGGTGCAACAATGTGTCCTTCATGTGTACGCCAGATCTCCTGTGAGTCTTTTTTAGCTCCCCTTTGATGCCACATTGATTGTTCATATGGGCCTGCTTTTTGTTGTATTCGAATAATGTCATCCAATTGAGGATGAGGCTCGATAAGTACAACAGGTGCTAATACTGCTACCTGACACCCTGAGGCTTTTTTAGCTTCTAGATCTGCTGCATTATTTCCTTTGATGACATAGTCATTTCCCTTCTTGTGTGCTTGACATTTGATTATTGCTAGTCGTTTTGGTAGCATCATAGCAGAAATCAATTGCCCTATTTGTTCACTATGTTGGATGGGAGTCCCATCACTCTTTTTGAAACCTCTTTGTTTCCACACTGCTCCGAATAGATGACATACACCATGAGCATACGCTGAATCTGTAAAAATGTTAGCAGTTTGTCCTTTTGCTAACTGACATGCAGTTGTGAGAGCTTTTAATTCTGCTAATTGAGCAGAGCAGGGCTGTACACAATGTTGTGATATCACAGATTCAAATTCTTTTTTGTTTTTCTTCACTACTGAATATCCTGTATGATTTCCTTCGTGATCCCTAAAGCTAGAACCATCTACAAAGTAAGTTACTTCTGCTTCAGTAATGGGTGTTGATTCTAGATCTGGTCGTAATCTAGTAAATGCCAAGGACTCATTCACACACTCATGAGGTTCTCCTTCGAAAGCCAAAGGAATTAATTCAGCCGGATTAACTGTATGGCATCTTTTAATGGTAACATCTGGATATGTGAGTAATGAGGAATAGGCTAGAATTCGAGCTTGTGTCAGAACAAATTTCCCTTGTTCTATTAATTCCACAACTTTGTGATGGGTATATATTGTTACTGGATACCCCATAGTTATTGTGGATGCTTTTTCATAAGCATAATACACTGCAGCTAAACCCTGTTGGTAACATGGTGGGTATCCCTGGGCTACATTGTCTAACTTTGTGCTGTAGTATGCTATAGGCTGTTTTTCCTCCCACTACAGGTCTCTTGCATTAATACAGCTGATGCATAACCATCAACTCTATTTGCCACATATAGATGAAACATTTTATCATATTCTGCCATTCCCAGGGCAGGGGCCTGTTGTAATTCTTTTTTTATTGCTTCAAATGCTAGTAAGGCATCTGTGTTCCATTTTAATGGATTTCTTAAATGTTGTAATCCTGCTTGTTTCATCATTTCTCTCAAAGGCCCTGTCTTTACTGCATAGTCCTCTATCCAATCGGCACTAAAGCCTGTCATTCCTAGAAACGTCATCATTTGTCCTACTGTCTGAGGTAACGGTGTTTTACTTATACCTTCTAACTGAGCTGGAGCTATAGCTCGTGTACCAAATGCAATTAATCTTCCCAAGTATTCCACTTGAGGCTGGCAATACTGCAATTTGTTTTTAGACACCTTGTGTCCTCCTTCTGCTAATTTTTGTCAACACCTTAATTGAGTCTTTGTGACATTGTTCTAGTGAGGTAGAACAGATAATTAAATCATCCATGTATTGTAATAGTGTACCGTCTATTACAAGGTCTTCTAAATCATCCTTCAAAATCTTGTTGAATATATGTGGTGAATGTTTATATCCCTGAGGTAGTCTAGAATATGTATATTGCTTATTTGCATGTGTGAATGCAAACAAATATTTACTCTCTTCTGCAAGCGGTACACTGAAGTAGGCAGAGCAAAGATCAATTACAGTAAAGTATTTGGCATCCGGAGGGACATTTGTCAGTAAAGTGTGTGGGTTTGGTACCTCAGCTGGCATATCTTCCGTTATTTCATTTATTGTTCGTAAATCATGAACAAGTCGCCATCTATTTTTGTCTGATTTGATTACAGGCATAATTGGAGTGTTACAGTAACTAGTTGTTTCTATCAATACCCCTGCCTTCACTAATCCTTCAATTGTGTCCTTTATCCCTGCTTCCGCATCTGCCCTTAAAGGATATTGTGCTTTTCTAGGCAGACGTGCATTTGGTTTAAGTTGAACTCTTACTGGATTTGCTGATTTTATTAATCCAATATCTGTGTCATGTTGAGACCATAGTTCAGTTGGTACCTGACACTCCATTTCCTTAAATAATTCAGTCTCATTTGTGTTTATTAAATCAGATGCTGTAGTCATCTGTGTCACTTTCTTTTGGCTGATAACTACTTCCTGTGGAATTCCCAGCAAACTGGTTGCACACAGAATTTTGATGTAATTTTTGTCAGCTGAATGAAAAATCAATGGGTTTTCTGTTGATTCCCATTTGCTTTGTTCTGCCCTTTTCATCATTGGTCCTAAATCTTTTGCTTTCCAATTTCTTCCTACATATACTGCAATATGCGGGACAGAGTTATTTACATTGAACCATTTTTTGACAAATTCACTTTCTGGTATGTTTAAAACTGCTCCTTCCTTACCTATGATGATGTACTGGGAGACTATCTCAATCTGCTGTCCTTTTGTTTCTTTTTGCCATTTCTGTTCTATATTTTCATCTCTTTCTTGATCATACATCATTGTGCAATGAAATTCTGACTTTGATAGCTGTGCTTCAGGTATCTGTGCTTCAATAAACTTTCCCCATTTATTGACTGTCTGTCTCACATCTTGTTCTATCTGTCCTATCCAAAAAACATTTGCTTTTGGCTCTGCAACCATCATTTGTTTTTCTGTTCCTATTGAATCAATATATATACCTTCTGGAGAGCACCAAATTTGTAGTCCTAATTTACATAATGCATCTCTTCCTAACAAATTAATAGGAGTTTGATTTGATACCAGAATGGGCATTGTTATGCTTTGATCTTTCGTTTGTAGACACACTGGAGCTGTTATGGGAATCAATTGCATTTTTCCCGAGAATCCTATTGTCTTTGCAAATTTTCCAGACAAGGGGAGATGTGAAGCATATTTCAAATTAATGCACGTTAAATTTGCCCCTGTATCAACCAAAAATGGAAATGTATCTCCCTCTATTTTAATCTGCATAATGGGCTCTTGATCAGCTTTTGTTGATAAAATTGGAAGCTGACTCTCCCCTTTAGGATTCTCTGGGCACCCCTAATAGCCTGGATGGGACCTCCCCAAGGGTTTACTGGGCCCTGCACTGGACCCTGAGTAGGCTGTTGCCAGCTCATCTCCCTTCTACCCCGAGGTTGCTGTGGCCATTGTTGTGTTGGACAGTCAGCTTTGATGTGTCCGGGCTGCGCACAACCCCAGCACAATGGTGGAGGCCTGTCTCTGCCTCTGCCTCTGCCTCTGCCTCTTTGCTGTATGGGTTTTTTCTCCATCCCATTTGTCCTGGCTGTTGAGTATAAACATTTATTATGGGCACAGAGTTCAAGTGTTCATTTGGAGGGACTGCTGTAAGTGGGCTTGACTGAATAGTAGGTTGTGGAGCAATTACTGGAGGTACTAGAGTCATTTGTTCTGCTGTTGCATTTGTTACTGAAGCTTGAATATTTTCTTATTTTTTCTTTGTGGAGTTCTTCAAGCTGTAATTGAGTTAGTTTACGTTGTAACTCTTTCTCTTGACTCTTAAGTTTTAGTTCATTTTTTCTTTGCTGTTCCACTGCATGAGTCACATGATCTAAAAACTCTTTGTGTGTTTTAGAAGTTAAACCGACCACATCCTCCAGCTTGCTTTTTACCGCTGGCGGCATAGCATCAATCACAGCTTGTCTAAACAAGGTTGACATTAATGGGTCTCCCTCGGGATCCCCCTCAGTTTCTTGTTTCCACCTTTTCAGCTCTTTTTGGACATAAGTGGTTGGATTCTCTAAATCTCCAATTCCTTCTCCCTTCAGTGATTTAGGATTCAGTCTGATCGGATACTCCGCACGCAATGCCTGCCATACTGCTGGGCGGAATGCATCAAAAACAATCCCATCCATATTGTGAGAGTTCACTGCTCTGTTTAGAGTCGTTGTAAGAAGAATTTCATCCATCTTGTCCCTCCAATAATTTTAGCCAGCAGAGCTTTAACATCTCCCACTGCCAATAGCTTTCCCATTGTTTCCTCTTCAAACACTTTAATGAATTTCCCTGCACCCTCATGAATATCAGGAAGACGAGTGACAAGCCCCTCGAGGTCCTGTGAAGCCCAGGGGACATACTGTCCCTGCTCACCCTTGATTAAATTGGGAGCTGTGCGGCCAGTGGTCTAAGTGTCCCTTTATCTCTGCCCTGTTCCCATTTACCGTTCTCAAATAACTCCTCTGCCTGATTCTCATCCTCACTACTGTAGAACAACTTACTCTTTCCTCTCTCCAACTTATTTACCTCTCTGATCTTCTCCCTGATTCTCTAATTTCTCTTCCATTTCTTCTTCCAAAGCTTGTACTTGTGCTACAAGATCTCTATCTTCCCTCCGCTTTCTTTCTAATCCTTCTCAAACCAGGTTTTATCTTCCTGACTTGCTTTCATTTTTTTCTAACGCGTACGTGCTTGTCTGTAACAGTCAAGTTGCAAACCTTCTGCACTTTCCTGTCTGGTTTGCCTCTGTGTTTTTACAGCTGGTTCCTCTCTACCATCCATCTCTAACTGCCCTTCTAACTCTAGTTCTCCTGTTACCTCCATGGTTCCCTTGAGTATTGGGAATTCTCCTGCTAAAGGCAGATAAGGGGGGTCTGCATATTTCTTTTCTTTTCTCATGTTATCTTTCTCTGCCTCCTTCAGGACTTTCCTAGCCTGTTTTATACTCTTCAACATATCTTCACCTTCTTTTTTAAACAGTGCAAGTATTTCTTTCTCTTTTTCCCTTTTTGTTTCTCTTTTTTCTTTTTTCCTATTGATGCTTTTAGTTTTATAATTTTTTATCAGAGTTTCCATTTCCCTCACACAATGCCACATCAAATGTCCCTTCCTTTGGCCATTTTGTTGTCATATTTTTGTTCTCTTCTGCCATTTTTTTGAGATTTTGTCTATTTGCGCTTTACACAGTGGATTTTTTAATCCAATGATTTCCACTGGTGTGGCTGCCATATCTTTATTTATATTATTACCACCAAAAATCAACTTTTTAGTTTTATATAGTAACTTGGTTACAATCTCTTCTTTTCCTTTTACTGAATTTAACTATTTTTTACCCATTTCACCCTACTTTCTATTCTTTTTTATGTGTCATACCCTTTTGAATTTAGTTTTTTATTGTCTAATGCGTTTACACTTTTAAATTTATATTGTTATTTAACTGTCTATTTTATTTACTCTATTTTATTATCACTTTGTAGATAACTATTTCTAACAATAATTCTTTATTTTTATTTTTACTTTTCTTTCCTTTTTTGTCCACCCATGTATTAAAACTTTAATGTGGGAACTTCCTCCCTTGCTCTCACCCCCACTACCGGGCTCAGAAAATGTTCTCCCCTTTCACACAGACATCCAAAATGCAAAACTCTATTATAGATCTCGGTTCAAACTTTATTGATACTATTTCCCTAAGCCCATTCACACTTGCTACACTCTTTATTGAGCCAGAGTGCTTATGCTTGCATACTTTTTCCCTTTATCTAAGGGATAATCAGTCATTAATTGTCCTTTTATTATCAAGGCTCATCATACATTCATCCCTCTCAAGTGGATATGGGTTGAGTCCAATTCTGCCGGTTCACACTTAAGTGAAGGTCCAGGAACGGTGCTCAACCCTTACCCACTCAATACGGAATTTATTTGTTCATACATTCATCACCATTCACAAGTTCATTCGTCCGGACACAGACACATCCACACAACAAAACACAGCTCTTCCTAGAGCTCCTTAAGGGCCCACCTATTTCTGTCCTTTGAGAATTTCAC